>NC_142873.1:57060000-57197500 GCF_051225735.1 Oryctolagus cuniculus | reverse complement strand
ACTGTGTAAATAGTTGTTAAGACTGTATTGTTTAGGAATATTGATAATGAGAAGGAAAAAAGTCTGTATATGTTCATTACAGCTGGATTTTTTTACTAAATATTTTTGATCTGTAAATAGGAAGAAAACTGACATGCTACATGGATGGCCCTGACATTATGCTAGGTGAAATAAGCCCGTCACAAATGGACAAATTGTATGATTCCACTCAGATCAGGTACTTAAAGTAGTCACATCTATAGACAGAGAGTAGGATGGCAACTGCCGGCGGGCTGGGGCTGGGGAATCACTGTTTAATGGGCACAGTTTCAGTTTGGGAAGCTGAAACAGTTCCAGAGACAAATAGTCTGAAGGCTGCACAGCCATGTGGGTACACTGACATGCCAGTGAGCAGTACACGTAGAAATGGTTAAGAGGGTACATTTCATGTTATGTATATTTTTTTCTTGTTAACTGAGTTAACAAGATCTAAGCAGGCCTTGACAGAAAAATCCCACAAACCTTTACTGAGGGATAAGACACAAATTTTGATTAAAAAAAGACATAGCATATTCCTGTATAGGAAAGTGAACATTGTAAAGTCAATTTTCTCTCCATCCTGTGTGTATGCATGTGTGTGTACATGTATGTACATGTGCACAAGTGTGTGAGTGTATGCATGTGTGTGTGTTGGGGGTGGGGTATTTTTTGTTGTTGTTTTTCTTGCTTTGGTTTGAGAATGACAAAATAATAACAAACTATTTTGGAAAGACTAAACAAGTAAGAAAGCCTCAGAGAAAATGTTTAAATCTGAATAGAAAAGCAATACATATCCTGCTTAATGATAATACATATTAAAAAAATACAGTAATTAAAATAGTATGGTATAGATATGAGAACAACAAATCAATGGCACAAAATACAAACTCTAGAAACAGATCATGGTATATATCAAAATTTAATATATATATCAACAACGAAGAAACACATTCTTCAATAACAAGCATATGCAAATATATATATATTTAAACAGAACTCTAGGACGATTTATTTTTACTTATCTGAACAAAAGATAGGGACAGAGATCTTCCATCCATACCGGTTCACTCCCCAAATGCCATCAACAGCTGGGGCCAGGCCAGACTGAAGCCAGGAAACAAGAACTTAATCCAGGTCTCCCACAAGAGTAGTAGGGAGCCAAACACTTGAGCCATCACCTGCTGCAACCCAGAGTGTGCATTAGCAGGGAGCTGGAATCTAAAAAAAAGCTGAGATAGAACCCAGGCACTCCGAGATGGGATGCAGGAGTCCCAAGAAGCATCTCAATCGCTGTACCAAATGCCCGTACCTGCATAAATACAGTTACCTTCACCCTTATAAGTGACCAAAGAAATTAACAAGAAAAATATTTCATATTACAAATTAAGTAACAATTTTTAAAATTATAGTAAAGCTGATAAAATTGTGGCAAAACAAGCAACTCACTCATCTACTGCTTTCAAAAGAAAAAAAATTGTGCAACCAACGTTATCACCGTATGAACAAAAAGCCTTAAAATGTTTGCAGTCTTTGATGTGTTAATTCTAACTCAGAGAACAAATCCTAAAAAATAAAGTATGGAAACTTTTGTTCATGATGACATTATTAATAGAAAAAAAAATAAAAACCCAAATGCTCTTAATATAGAAGAAGCCATGGACTGTGTTGCTTCCAAAATTCACTTTGAAATCCTAACCCCCTTAGATGATTACATGAGGAGGTGGGGCCCTTGGCAGGTGACTACCTGAGTCTGCATGATGAGAGCATGCCCTCCCCTCCACTGCCTCGTGAGGACACAGGAGACTGGTGTGGATCAGCCAGAGACAGCTCCTCCCCAGACACTGAGCCTGCCAGTGCTTCCATCCTAGGCTTCTCAGCCCTTCAAATCATGAAAAATAAATTTACAGTTTTTTATAAGCTCCTAAATTCACACTATCCTTGTTATAGCAGCCCAAATACACCAAGAAGAATTATGTCAATTATGGTACTCCGATATAACAGAATATCTAACAGCGACAGAAAAGTTTTCCATTGTAAGTGCGATAAAGACATTAAAAATGATAGTCTTAGGGGCTGGCGCTCTGGCTGCACTCACGTGGGAGACCTGGAAGAAGCTCCTGGCTCCCGACTTCGGATTGGCTCAGCTCTGGTAGTTGCAGCCATCTGGGAAGTGAACCAGCGGATGGAAGACCTCTCTGTCTCTACCTCTCTTTGTAACTCTGTCGTTCAAATAAATAAAATATATTTTTTTTAAAAATGATAGTTTTAAAGGATGGTAAGCCCATATGAAGGATTATTATGCAGCCATTCAAATGAAAGTTATGAAGATTTAGTTAAAATCGAAAAAAATGAAGTTTGGTTCCTAATTCACACTGACTTCATTCTGGGGACTCAGCCACATGTGGCAAAGCGGCTACTTTCTGGGCATCAAAGTTACAGAACATTTCCATCACGCAGAAACTACTGGATAGCACAGTCATAACTGAAAAATTAAAGCTATAAGTTCAGTCAAGGGCACATTAAAAAGCTCATGGAAAATGGAATTAAAAGAGAAGTTTATTTTGGTGCAATATATTTTGAAAACCATGCATATGAGAAGTCTTCAAAAAAAGATCATGGATGGACTGGTGCTATGGCACAGAGGGTTAAAGCCCTGGCCTGAATCACCAGCATCCCATATGGGCACCAGTTCTAGTCCCAGCTGCTCCACTTCCAATCCAGCTTTCTGCTATGACCTGGGAAAGCAGTTGAAGATGGTCCAAGTCCTTGGGACCCTGCATCCATGTTTAAGACCCAGAAGAAATTCCTGGCTCCTGGTTCGGATCGGTGCAACTCCGGCCGTTGTGGCCATCTGGGGAGTGAACCAGTGGATGGAAGACCTCTCTCTGTCTCTGCCTCTCTGTAACTCTGTCTTCCAAATAAATAAAATAAATCTTTTTAAAAAATCATGGAAATATGTGAGACCTATGCATGGATTCAAAATTTTCCCATCAAAATAAACCTCTTTCAATTCTATTTTTCCATGAACATTTGAAGTACCCTTATAAATGCATATTCTTCACTCCATAATTATAAATTTTTAAAGAAACTGGCACAGATAAAATCATCCTTGATTCTTTCACCTTAATCCAACCTTCTCCTACTTTTTTGTTCTAATTCATTTCTCTTTGCACAGGTATAGCCATAGTAAACACTACCTACTTTCTGGAAGTATTCCAGGAAGGCAGTGAGGACACAGCAGTAAAGAGAATATATTGAGTCCCTGCACGTAGTGAGAAGAGAAAAACAGTATCAGGCAGTAATGTATAAGGCAACTCTATGAAAGTTACATCTGAGGTTTTGTTTTTTAAAGATTTGTTTTCAAGCACCCGAACCCCAGACCCGCCGTGCACCGTGGCCACGGCTCCAAGCGGGTGCAAACAGCAGCGGGGGCCTCGTCGCCTCTGAGGGGCTGTGGGTGCCCCCGGGAATGAATGTGGAGGCCGCACATGCGCAGAAAAAAATAAATAAAGATTTGTTTTATTTATTTGAAAGGCAGTGTGACCTCAAAAGAGAGAGAGACTGTCCAACCACCATTTCACTCCCCTAACAGCCAGGGCTGGGCTACACCAGGTCTCCCAGGTGGGTGACAGGGGCCTAAGCACTTGGGCCATCCTCCGCTGCTTTCCCAGTGCATTAGCAGGGAGCTGGATCAGAAGCAGAGCAGTGGAGACTCGAACCTGAGCCCATATGGGACATCTGCATTGCAGACAGTGGCTTAACCCACTACACCACCATGCTGACCCTGAGCTGAGGTTTAAAGATGAGAAAAAGACACCCACTTGAAAAGCCTTAACAATGTTCAAATGAAAAGGAAAGCTCTGTATGAGGAATAGAAAAACAGCCATGATGCCTACAGCGAGCATGGATGTGGAGAGGTGACCTCTGAGAAGACAGCAGGGAATGGATTAATGAAGGATATTATAGGTCATTTTATTCTAAGGCCAATCGGGAGTCATTAAAGAGCTTTAAGCAGGAAAATGACATGATACTGTTTCTGTTTTTATAAGGATTTCTAATTGCTGTGGAAAGAATGCTTGGTAGAAAGAAGGCTCGGAGCAGACATTATTCCAGTGGTCTGACAGAGATGCTGGTGCAGAGGACAAGGGTAGCAGCAGGGACTGAGACAAACAGGCCAGGAGACAGAGCTTCCAGGCTTGGTGACAGACTAGACGTGAGAGCTGATCACAACACAGCACAGGAAGACTTAGTTTCTCCCTTGAAAACTGGGTGATTAAAGGTATCATTTAGTGAAATGGAGAAAATATAAAGGAAAACAAAGCTGTCCGCCCCCAAAATAAAACCCAAGATTTTCATTTTTTATATGATCAAGTTCATGATAACCAATTAAATTTCCATTTAAAAATGTCAAGAAGGGGGCCAGCACTGTGATGTATAGCTGGTTAAGCCACCACCTGCAGTGCCAGCATCCTGCAAGGGAGCTGCTTCTAGTCCTGGCTGCTCCACTTCCGATCCAGCTCCCTGCTAATGCACCTGGGAAAAGCAATGGAAGATGACCCAAGTCCCTGGGCCCCTGCATTCATGTGGGAGACCCAGAAGAGGCTCCTGGCCCCTGGCTTTGGATCGTCCCAGCTCTGGCCATTGTGGCCATATGGGGAGTGGACCAGCAGATGGAAGATTTATCTCTCTCTCTGCTTCCGTCTCTCTACAACTCTGCCTTTCAAATAAAAAAATAAATCTTAAAAAAAAAATTCCAGAAGGCAATGGGACTTACAAGCCTGAAGATCAGCAGAGAGACCTGGCCTGAAGGTATACATTTAGGAATCACTAGTCTATCAATTATATTTAAGCAATGGATCATGATGAGAATACCTAAAGGACAAGAACAAAGGATCCAACCTGGAAGTAATCTAATATTTAGAGGTCAGGCAGAAAAGACTGAGAAGACCTAGCCAGTGAGACAGGTGGAAATAAATTCAATAGATAAGAGAGAGTTATGAGTCATGTTTGTTCTCTCCAAGCAAATAATTTCAAGATGATTCCCAAATGATACATGTCCTTTCAATTCTTTGTACTTTAAACCACAAATGAGAAAGTAAATATAAGAACAGTAGGTCTGCATTATCTAACACCAAAAGCAGCCAAAAAAAAAAAAAAAAAAAAAAAACAAACGGTCACAGGGGCCAGCATTATGGCATAGTGGGTAAAGCCACCACCTGCAATGCCAGCATCCATATGGGTGCTGGTTCGATTCCTGGCTGCTCTACTTCTGATCCAGCTCTCTGCTATGGCCTGGGAAAGCAGTGGAGGGTGGCCCAAGTCTTTGGGCCCTTGCACCCACATGGGAGACCTGGAAGAAACTCCTGGCTTCTGATCAGCACAGCTCCAGCCATTGCAGCCATCTGGGGAGTGAACCAGTGGATGGAAGACCTCTCTCGCTCACTTGCTCTCTGTCTCTGCCTCTGCTTCTATAACTCCATCTTTCAAAATAAATAAATCTTAAAAAAAAAAAAAAAAAAAACAGTCACAGCTTATTCCAACTCTTTCAGTTACCTTGCATGAGGTAAAGCAGTAGCAGCCAAACAAAGATTCTTAAAGAGGTAACCTGAATCCACCAGTTGCTGAACAATGGGAAAAAAACAACTCGAACAAGCCCCTTTCGAGTCAGAGATGTCCACGGAATTTCAGGTTTGGCTTTGGCAAAAGTTGAGCCTTTAAACATACAATAAAACAAAAACAACAATCATTTATCTATACTATACTGATATCCAATTGTCTCACCACATTAAAAAACAAGTGACAGCAAAAACTGGCATATAACCTGTTCAGTTACAAAGAAGGCTGGTCAGTTTAAGGACTTTTGGCCTCAGTCATTAGGACAACAAGCTCATCCAAGGCTTACTGGAATGTTAAACAATGTATTTTTTTTAATTACTCAACAGCAAGCTTCAGAGTTCTTTGCTCTTTCCCTTTTATGAACACCATGTCATTTATAGAGCCGCACAGCACCAGGCAAAGGGGAAAAGTGCTAACACCTAAGCCATGAGGGAAGAAAGTTACTTTTGGAAATTAAAGTGCACCATCATAAAGGCATGTCACTTAAAAATAATCCTTAGTAGCACTATGAAATATGCCTGAGAAACAAATTAATCTTGGAACTCACCTCTGATTAAGTCAACATCAATCAAGTCTGGCTTTATGTGACCCATCTTTTTTGGTTTGTTTTTGAAGCCCTAGAATAAAACCAAACAAAACAAAACCAGAAGTAAATAAGAAAAAATCTCCCCTTTAAATATAAAAGATAAACTTCCATTTCTTTTTCTCCACATCTGACTCCTTTTTTTTTGTTTTGTTTTGTTTTTAAGTTTATTTATTTTACTTGAAAGGTGGAGAGGAAGAGGTCGAGAGAGGTCAAGAGAGAGCTTCCATCCACTGGTTTACTCCCCAAATGGCTGCGATGGCTGGAGCTGAGCCAGTCCAAAGCCAGGAGCTTTTGTTCTGGGTCTCCCACATGGGCGCAGGAGCACAAGGACTTGAGCCATCTTCCACTGCTCTCCCAGGCACATCAGTAGGGAGCTGGATCTGCAGTGGAGCAGCCGGGAATCAACTGGCACCCACGTGGGATTCCAGCACTGCAGGCAGCGGCTTACCAGCTCTACACCACAATGCCAGCCCCCATGTGACTCCCTTTTACTAGGGATGCTTTAATTACTTTAATTACTAGGGATGCTTTAATCCTAATGCTCCTTAAAGGAACTTGTGTCATTAACATTTATTTTGTTTTCATTTTTAGTCTTATTAACTAATGCTTGCACATGATTACCCACTTTTTAAAATAATCCAACAGTGCCAAAAGATCAGTAAGCAGAAAATAACAGTCCCCTAGGCCACCTCTCCTCTCCATATCACTCCTCAAAGACAAATTAAACTTCTTGTAGTTGTTTCTCTTTGTAGTTTACTTCCATACTTCCAAATAATAGCTTATATTGCTATTTCTTTCTTTTAAAGACTTATTTATTTGACAGGCAGAGTTACAGAGAGGGTAGACTGGGGGGTGGGAGGGAGAGACACAGACACAGGTCTTCCATCTCCTGATTCACTCCCCAAATGGCCACAGTGGCTGGAGCTGGGCCAGACTGAAGCCAGGTGCCAGGAGCTTATTCTGGGTCTCCTTTATGGGTGCAGGGTCCCAAGCACTTGGGCCATTTTCTGCTTTCCAAGGCACATTAGCAGGGAGCTTGATCAGAAGTGGAGCAGCCAGGACTTGAACCAGCTCCCATATGGGATGCCAGTGCCACAGGAAATGGTTTACCTGTTACGCCACAGTACCGGCCCCTACATATCAATTTTTAGAAACTGATTTTAAAATTATCAGAAACCCCCCTTCTCAGAACTCTATCTGCTGCTCCAACTGAACCAATGGCATCACTGTTCCAAATAAATAAGCTTCAAGGGGCGTGAGTTTGGCCTTGTGGGATGCCCATGTCTATCTGAGTACTCAGGTTTGAGTCCAAGTTCTGCTCCCACTTCCAGTTTCCTGCTAATGCGCACTCTGGCAAGCAGCAGGTTAGCTCCTTGCCACCCACGTGGGAGACCTGGAACAAATTCCCAGCTCTTGACTTCAGCCTGACCTCAGCTGTTCCAAGAACTTGAGTAGTGACTAGCAAACAGAAGATCTTGGTCTCTCTCTTTCTGCTTTTCAAACAAATATAATTTTTAGAAAATAAGTTTCAAGTGTCTTTACTTCACAGCTCAGCAGGTTAAACCACTGCCTGCAATGCCACTCCCACTACTGGAGAGCCAGCTGGAGTCTTAGCTGCTGTACTTCCAATCCAGCTTCTTGCTAATGCGACTGGGAAGGCAGAAGGTGATTCAAGTACTTAGGCTTTGCCACCCATGTAGGAGAGCAGGATGGAGCTTCTAGCTCCTGGGTTCCACCTGGCCCAGATGTGGCTGTTGCAGCCATATAAGGAGTAAGCCATCAGATAGAAGATATTTTTCTGTTTCTCCCACTCTTTGTAGTTCTGCCTTTCAAAAAAAATTTTTTTTAAAGGCAACGATGGGGCTGGCACTGTGCATAGTAGGTTAAGTCTCTGCCTGCAGTGCTGACATCCCATATGGGCACTGGTTCAAGTCCCAGCTGCTCCACCTCTGATCCAGATCCCTGCCAATGGCCTAGAAAGGCAGCGGAAGATGGTCCAAGTCCTTGGGCCCCTGTACCTGTATGGGAGACCCAGAAGAAGCTTCTGGCTCCTGGCTTCGGACCGGCCCAGCTTGGGCCTTTGTGGCCAATTGGGGAGTGAACCAGTGGGTAGAAGGCCTCTCTGTTTCTCTCTCTTTCTCTCTGCCCTCTCCTCTCTAATTTTTTCAAATAAATAAATCTTTAAAAACTTTTTCTTAAAAAGGCAAATGATGTATTTTAAAAAGTAATTTCTCATGATAATCGGTGGGGCCATATAATCTTCTTCTAAGTAGGAAAGTGAATAGTTAGGGAAAATACCATATACAGTTAAGTCTTTGACTCTAAAACTCATGCCTAAATGTTAATGAGATTTGTTGGCTTTGCAACTGGTAATAAATAAAGGTTCCTGGTATATCCAATTTTCTCATACAACATATCTCTTTACCTACCAACCTATCTATCTCACATGGAGATACAAAATTTTCTACAACTTTTACCTAAATTCATATGTGTGTGTGTGCATATATACATATTCTGGAGGGAAAATTTCAAAAATCCTTATTAAAATATTCATATACAAGACTAATAAAAAGTAACTCCAGCCTTACCCTTCCTTACCCTGGATTCCTATTTCCTAGCTATTTCTTCTTTCTCCTAATTTATTTTTTCCATTTTTTAACAAAATATTTACTTTCTCACTTTCATAGGATCTAAAAGATAAATGTTTATTTAAAATGATAATATCAACAATGAACTGGATCATTATACCTTCTAATAAATAAATGTAATGACAAATTATATACAGGATAGGAGGAAATAATTGGAACATTATATATTTTTCAATGTGCTGGCCTTTTTTTTTTAATCTATTTTATTCATTTGAAAGAGTTACGCAGAGAGAGAGAGAGAGAGGTCTTCCACCTGCTGGTTCACTCCCCAAACGGCACCAACTGCTGGAGCTGAGCCAATCTGAAGCCAGGAGCTTCATCCAGGTCTCCCATGTAGGTGCAGGGGCCCAAGGACTTGGGCCATCCTCTGCTGCCTTCTGCCCTGCATATGAGCAGGGAGCTGGATCAGAAGCAGAGCAGACAGGACTCAAACTGGCGTCCATATGGAATGCTGGCGCTACTGGCTAGGGCTTTAACCCGCTGCACCACAGCACTGGCCCCTCTTGCAGTAATTTAAGGAGTCAATCAGCAGATGGTAACTCATTTTTTTTTTAAGTAAAACAAATGAATACAAATTTAAAAAAATAAAACGAGAAAAAAAAAGTTAAAAACAAGAACTGGCGTTAAGTGTTTGGTACAGCAGTTAATACACCAGTTGTGATAACCACATCCCATATCAAAGCATCAGCTTTGAACCCAGCAACCCCACTTCTGATCCAAGTTCCTGCTAATGCACAGACAGGCACAATGTGATGGCGCAAGTGCTTGGACCCCTGCCAACTTGTGGGAGACCTGGATGGGCTTATTGGCTCCTGCCTTCAGTCTGCCCTGCCCACAGCTGCTGATTGCTCTGGAGGAGTGAAACAGCAGATGGACTCGCTCTCTCCCTCTGTCTCCCTGGGTTTCAAATAAACAGAAATCAATAAGAAGACATTAAAACAATCAATGTTAACAGAAAGAAAATAAAATATGATACACACTAACCCAACTATATGAATAATTAGTTTAAATGTGCATTATCCAAATACACCAATTAAAAAAAAACTAGTAGGAGAAAACTAGAAGATCCAATGTTGTACTGTCTATAGGAAAATAATTTAAATTTAAAGAAACGGAGCCAGCACTGTGGTGCAGCAGGTTAAAGCCTGGCCTGAAGTGCCAGCATCCCATATGGACACCAGTTCTAGTCCCGGCTGCTCCTCTTCCAATCCAGCTCTCTGCTGTGGCCTGGGAAAGCAGCAGAGGATGGCCCAAGTCCTTGGGCCCCTGTACCCATGTGGTAGACCCGGAAGAAGCTCCTGGCTCCTGGCTTCACATTGGCACAGCTCCGGCTGTTGTGGCCATCTGGGAATGAACTAGCATATGGAAGACTTCTCTCTCTGTCTCTACCTCTCTGTAACTCTTTCTTTTTTATTGTTTTTATTTCTTTTTTATTTGACAGGTAGAGTTTTTTAGACAGTGAGAGAGAGACAGAAAGAAAGGTCTTCCTTCCATTGGTTCACTCCCCAAATGGACGCCACAGCTGGTGCTGTGCCGATCTGAAGCCAGGAGCCAGGTGCTTCTTCCTGGTCTCCCATGGGGGTACAGGGACCCAAGCACTTGGGCCATCCTCCACTGCCCTCCTGGGCCACAGCAGAGAGCTGGACTGGAAGAGGAGCAACCGGGACCAGAACCCGGCGCCCATACGGGATGCCAGCCCTGCAGGCAGAGGATTAACCAAGTGAGCCATTGTGCCGGCCCCCTGTAACTCTATTTCAAATAAATAAAATAAATCTTTTAAAAAAAATTTAAAGACACAGGGAGAGTACTTGTGGACATTTTGGTCAAAGGAGAACACCTTTTTCCTTTTTTATTTTGTTATTTATATAAAAGAAACAAATTTCATGACTTTAATATATAATTTTAAGAGCATAATGATACTTCCCACTGTACCCTCACTCCCACTCTCCTTTATTTTTTAATTTTAATTTTTTTAATTTTCATAGTGACATACTTTAAGTTCTTTATTTTTTATTTTGTTTTAGTGCAAATTTTTTTAAAGATTTATTTATTTATTTGAAAGTCAGTTACAGAGAGAGAGAGAGAGAGACAGAGAGAGAGAGAGAAAGGCTCTCCATCTGCTGGTTCACTCTCCAACTGGCCACAACGGCCAAAGCTGCGCCAATCCGAAGCCAGGAGCTTCTTCTGGGCTTCCCATGCAGGTGCAGGGGCCCAAGGACGTGGGCCATCCTTTACTGCTTTCCCAGGCCATAGCAGAGAGCTGGACTGGAAGTGGAGCAGCTGGGTCTCGAATGGTGCCCATATAGGATGCTAGCACTTCAGGCCATGGCATTGACCCACTGCGCCATAGCTCCGGCCCCTAAGTTTTCTTGAAAATCACAAGCTTACCCCTTCACTAAATAAAGAATTGACAAGTAATAAGTAGAAAAACCACTGTTCCTCAAGAGCATCAACAAGGGCTATAAAAATAATATCAAAATGTCAGTTTCACTCATATACATTTTTGTACTCTGTATATTAGTTACCATAAATCAGGGAAAAACATGAAATTTGTGTTTTGGTGACTGGCTTATTTCACCAAGCATAATGGCATAATGTCTTCAGTTGCACCCATTTTGTTGCAGAAGTCAGGATTTCATTATTTTTACAGCTGAGTAGTATTCCATTGTGTATTTATACCACAATTTTTTTATCTAGTCATCAGATGATGGACATTGGGTTGATTCCATATGTAGCTATTTTGAATTGAGCTGCTATAAACATGGGGATATGGTGATTTCATTTCCTTTGGATAAACTCCCAGGAGCAAAATGGCTGGGTCATATAGGAGACCTGTTTTCAGATTTATCCCCTTTTAAAAAATACCACCTTGCAGCGTAGTATGTAAAGCCACCACCTGTGATGTCAGCATTCCATATGGGAGCTGGTTCAAGTCCTGCCTGCTCTACTTCCAATCCAGCTCCCTGATAATGCACTGGGAAAGTAGCAAAAGATGGCCCAAAGTGTTTGAGCCCCTGTCACCCACGTGGGATATCTGGATAAAGCTCCTGGCTCCAGGCTTCAGCCTAGCCCAATCCTGGCCATTGAGGCCATTTAGGGAGTAAACCAGCAGATGGAAGATCAATCTCTCTGTCTCTCCCTTTGTCTCTGTAACTCTGCCTTTCAAATAAGTGAATAAATCATAAAAAATACCAATGTGATGAAATATTAAATGTAGATGAATCCTCCTCACTTAATGCAGTTCAAAGAGAGGATTTCCTTCTCCCATCTGTAGAAATTCTTGGGGAGTAACCCACTCTCTTCAGGACACACAGGGAGCAAGGTGGAGCCTGTGGGCCTTTCTCCCTTATTTCTAAGTAAGATGTTTACACTGCTTTCTTTAATTTCAAATGCCATCCGTTCATCTCATACCAGTGAGGATGAGGAAATAACTTGCTTATTGGTCCCATATGAGCCTTAGTTCCTTCACCTGCAGCTTTTCCCTGGACAGCCTTTAACAGGCTGAGGAACTTTCTCTTCCTGGTTTTTAATTAACGAGCAATAGATTTTGTCAAATGCACTCCCTGTAATTTCTGAGATAGGCTGTTTTGTCCTTTCCTCTACTAATATGGTATGTTACATTTTTTTTTCCAAATGTTAAAGCTATGTTGCTTTCCTGCAACAGTGGGAATAAATAATCCATTCTCTATGTTGCTAAATTTAGTTTAATATTAAAGATTTGCACACATATAATCATGATGAATTTTCTTATGTATTTCTCTGGTTTGGTATCAATTATATGGTCTCATAGAATGAGTTGGGAAGTGCATTTCCTTTTCTATTTTCTGAAAGAGTTTGTGTGGGACTAGATTTGTTCTTGCCCTAATTAACTTTTACTCATCCTTCAAATCTCATTTTAAGCATCAGCTCCTCAGGGAAAGCTATCTGACCTCCTGGACTAGGCCCATGCTCTTTTTATAAGTATAAAAGCTTAGGGGCCGGCGCTGTGGAGCAGCAGATAAAGCCACCGCCTACAGCACAGCATCCCATATAGGCTCTGGTTCAAGACCCGGCTGCTCCATTTCTGATCCAGCTCTCTGCTACGGCCTGGGAAAGCACTGGAGGACAGCCCAAGTCCTTGGGCTCCTGCACCCACATGGGAGACCCAGAAGAAATTCCTGGCTCCAGGCTTCGAATTGGCCCAGCTCCGGCCGTTTCAGTCATCAGGGAAGTGAACCAACGGATGGAAGACTCCCGCCCCCGCCCCCTCACCCCGTGTAACTCTTTCAAGTAAATAAATAAATCTTTAAAAAAATAAAAAAATAAGTGGGGCCAACTCTGTGGCGCAGCACGTTAATGCCCTGGCCTGAAGACCCGGTTGCTCCACTTCCAAGCCAGCTCTCTGCTATGGCCTAGGAAAGCAGTAGAGGATGGCCCAAGTCCTTGGGCCCCTGCACCCACGTAGGAGACCCGGAAGAAGCTCCTGGCTCCTGGCTTCAGATTGGCACAGCTCCAGCCATTAAGGCCAATTGGGGGCCAGCGCCGTGGCTCACTAGGCTAATCCTCCACCTGCGGCGCCGGCACACCGGGTTCTAGTCCCGGTTGGGGCACCAGATTCTGTCCCGGTTGCTCCTCTTCCAGTCCAGCTCTCTGCTGTGGCCCAGGAGGGCAGTGGAGGATGGCCCAAGTGCTTGGACCCTGCACCTGCATGGGAGACCAGGAGGAAGCACCTGGCTCCTGGCTTCGGATCGGTGCAGCGTGCCGGCCGTGGCAGCCATTTGGGGAGTGAACCAATGGGAAAAAAAAGGAAGACCTTTCTCTCTCTCTCTCTCTCTCTCTCTCTCTCTCACTGTCTAACTCTGCCTGTCAAAAATAATAAGTATAAAAGCTTGTAAATAATAGCTCTTCCTCTTAACATAATTTTTATCCATTACTAAGATTATCTTATTATTGTTTCTCTTCCACTTTATCAAACTCCATAAAAAATGTTAAGTATTTTTTTGTTCATCATTAGATAGACATAGTCACTGCCTGACACAGGGTGGGCAGGTTCTCAACACACATTTGTTAAACACGAACACATAATGGCTATTTTCACTAACTTTGCTGGTATTCCCTTCCCTGCTTTACTCTTATTACTACTTTCTTTCTCTATTGTCTCCAACACTAATTTGATTCGTTCTAACTCTTCTGAATCAATCTAGACTTTTTTATCATTATTATTATTATTATTATTAAGAGGCAGAGAAGCAGAGACAGAGCTCCTATCTGCTAGTCTGTATCCCAAATGCCAGCATCAGACTGGGCCAGACCAGCCTGCCACATGGGTGAAGGGGACCCAATCACTGCTGCCTCCCAGGGTGCACGTTAGCAGGAAGCTGGAATCAGGAGTGGCGCCATGACCGGAGCCCAGCACTCTGATATGAGTCATGGGTATTCTTTTTTTTTTTTTTTTTTTTTTTTTTTTGACAGGCAGAGTGGACAGTGAGAGAGAGAGACAGAGAGAAAGGTCTTCCTTTGCCGTTGGTTCACCCTCCAATGGCCGCCGCGGCCGGCGCGCTGCGGCCGGCGCACCGCGCTGATCCGATGGCAGGAGCCAGGAGCCAGGTGCCTTTCCTGGTCTCCCATGGGGTGCAGGGCCCAAGCACCTGGGCCATCCTCCACTGCACTCCCTGGCCACAGCAGAGAGCTGGCCTGGAAGAGGGGCAACCGGGACAGAATCCGGCGCCCCGACCGGGACTAGAACCCGGTGTGCCGGCGCCGCTAGGCGGAGGATTAGCCTAGTGAGCCGCGGCGCCGGCCCTGAGTCATGGGTATTCTAACCAAAGTCTAAGCCACTAAGCCAAATGTACATCCCTGGACATTTTTTTTGTTAGTAGACATTTATAGTTATGTAAATTCATCAATTATTACTCTGGAAACCCTCCACAGATTTTGTTATAGTGTACGTATTTTTATTTCTATCCTTCAAAAACACAGACATGATGCGGCCCTGCCACTCAAAGAGCACCAAAATCTTTTCACTTCCTACATAACAGTGTCTAAAGTTCTTAGTAGTCAAGTCATATTCAAATTCATTGATGGCTTATCACTTCATCTACATACAGCTCTTACCTTAAATCTTACACTGTTTCCTAACACTTCTTATCTTTGCTCAGCACCCACATCAACTCCATGTTTGTGAAGAGCTCATATTACCTTTCATGATCCAGGGTAAGATTTTAAAATTTGTCTTTTATAATTTTGAATTATACTTTTATGTATGCTATTTACATAATAGTACTATGATGTTAACATTATTAATTGTTTTTCCTTCTTTTTCTCTTTGTTTATATTTTTCAAGTTTTTGTTTAATTATTTTCATTTTATTTGAAAGAGAGACACAGAGAGAGAGGGAGAGAGAGAGATCTTCCATCTCCTTACTGGTTCACCCCCAAATGCCCACAACAGTCTGGGAAGGGCCAGGCTGAAGACAGGAACTTATCTGGGGTCTCCCACATGGGTGGCAGGGACCCAAGTACTTGGGCCATCATCCGGTGCCTTCCCAGTGCATTAGCAGGCAGCTGGATCAGAGACAGCGCCTGGACTCAAACCAGGTACCTGATTCACGATGTGGGTGTCCCAAGTGGCAACTTAAGCACTGCACCAAACATGTACCCCTTTCCTTGTTTTTTGTTTTCAAAAAATATTTATATTTTATTAATCTATTTTTAGATTGCATTAAACACTTTTTTTGTATCCTTCACTTTGGTCATTTTTTTTAATCTAACCAAACACATTTAAGGAGATATCCTGGCTTTTCTCCCACCACCATTACACTGTGAAACCCCTGAAAGCAAGAACCATTATCTATCTTTTAAACAATATTCTTGGATCTAGTACGTGTGTGGCACATTAGCTCTGTAACCTTTTATGGTTGTCTTTCTCTCCACTCATTCCACTGCTGATAAATTTAAAAGTTCACACACATGCAGGCATTGTTAGGCAGATTACCCTTAGGGGAGAACAATAAGTAAAAATATGCCCGATGGATGGGATCAATTAAATATGACAAGACAGAGTTCCTAGGACAAATAAGGATGTTCTAAAAGATACAAACACGATTCTGTTTTTGAGGCCCATGAACACACACGGGTCAACAAATAACTGATACGGTGCACGGCTAGTGTGTACTAAGTGGCATGGAAGTAAGAGCTGAGAAATCTTTAAACTGGTTAGGGGCAGGAGGTAGGTAAGAATTAGGAAATCAAAACCCAAACAAACCACAGCACCTTCTTTAAGATCACAAGGATAAGGGGAGGGCACTGTGGCATGGCAGTTAAGCTGCCCTTTGGGACACCTGCACCCACCATCACAGTGCCAACCACAGCCTTGGCCATTCCACTCGCAGTCCAGCTTCCTGCTCGTGCACCCTGGGGGAAGCAGCAGACGGTGCCTTAAGTGCTTGAGGCCCTGCCACCCAAGTGGGAGACTCAAATGGAGTTCTGAGCTCCTGGCTTCAGCCTGGCGCAGCCCTGGCACTTGAGGAGCAAACCAGCAGAGGGAGGATCCCTGTCTGGCTGTCTCCCTCTGTCACTCTGCCTTTCAAGTGGGCAAAAATAAGCTTTTTTTTTTTTTTTCAAAAAAAAGATCACAAGGCTAGAGATCATCAAGCAAGATTTAATTCTGAATTCTATGCTCTTTCCATTATACCACACTCACTATCAATACTGTTTAATAGCTCACAAGAGAATAACAGGCCAGGATTTAGAGAGCCGCAAAATAACACTTGGAGATTTATGCATCCTATCCTATTCCCATTAATATAAATAATCAAGGATTGTACGATACTGGGAAAAGTTAGCAAAGTACCAGGTAGTTCAAACAGCTTTCTGGCTGGTTGGCCTATAAAAACAATGCACCCTAAGTGTTGGTTAAATTCATTTCAACAAAGATTCAAATGTCCCATTCTAACTAGTGTGACTTATAGATAAATAGAATAAAATAGTAAGATGTACTAACCCATATGTTTTTAAATTGTTACTAGATGGTCCACAACAAATCTTTAAAAAAGGAAGTCCAGGGGCCAGTGTTGTGGCATAGCAGGCAAAGCTGCTGCCTGCAATGCCAGCATCCCATATGGGCACTGGTTCAAGTCCCTGCTCCCTGCTAATGGACTGGGAAAAGCAGTGAAACATGGTTCAAGTGTTTGGGCCCCTGCCACCCACGAGGGAGACCCAAATGAAGCTCCTGGCTCCTGACTTCTACATGGCCAAGCCCTGGCTGTTGCAGTCAGCTAAGGAATGAACCAGCAAATGCAAGATTCTCATTCATTCTCTCCCTCTCTCCCTCCCTCCCTCTCTTTCTACCTCTCCGCACCCCCCACCCCAACACTTTCCAAGGAAATAGGACCCTGCAGCTTTAAGTGCTAAGTCAGTATACTGAGATAACATTCTTTTAAGAACCAGTGACTGTTCTTTAGGCTTTCCCACATCTCTCAGGGCTACCAATGACACCTGCTACCAAGTAACCATTCTGTGGCTAATCTGCACCAGCACCCCCATACAGCTTGACCCCAGAGTCCTGACTCTGGAGTATTAGGTTACTTAAACCTCCCCTCTCCTATTATAAATTAATAAGCTGCCATTCTCCATTACACATCAGTCTTTGGTTGCTTGGTCAACAGTTAAGAACCTGAGAATCTGCTTAGTTCTAAGGGCAGTATAAAAAAAAATTTAAGAGCCTGCAAACCTTACATTAAGATCATACCCTAAACACATGATTTAAAAACTGCAGGCTCACAGGATGGAGTTAGGTCAAGAATGGATTCTATTCGAGCTGCACAGTGATAAGGAACAGAAGGAGGGGAGGCAAGGGAAGAAAAAGACAATCAACACCTATTAGAGTCTGGATATTTCACATTTATTTCCAGTTTCTCTTGAAAATTCTGAACCTCTGCCAATAGTCGGCCCAATACTTGCTATATGGTAAAAACTGACCAGAGCTAAGTTTAATCACTGCCCCATCTACACAGGCCACTCGCTGTCTACTTCATAGGCCCACCCCTTCCGTTTCCCAATGCTGTGGCCAGATGTCATTTACCATTATGCTTGTACTATTGTTATCCTTATAAACCCCAAAAACTAAACAATGCCATACTTGGTGGAAAAAAGTACAATTAAAAAAAAAGTATAACCCACTCTTCATATTAACACAGCAAAACAAAACTAGAATCAGACAAATCAATTTACCTTAATCTGAGTCTGTTCGATTGACTTTTCCCATATCTGCTGATCATATGCTCCAATCTGAAACAGGGAGCAGGCTATTTAAACAATGCAGAAGAAATCCTTATATTTCAGTCAAGCTTCACAAAAGTCACGAACCTATTAAGTACCCAGGTGATGACTGGAAAATGTTGGTGCTTCTCCGATTTAAAATAAATTAAACCCTTGTAAGGGCTGTTTCCTTCAAAACTCTACAATAGCTAGATCCAAAAGTAAGCTAAAAAGTATCACTCAAAATATTGCAAGTTCATATTAACATAAAAGAGGTTTCCACTTCTCAGGGAAAACCAGAGCACCCCAAGCTGAGCGGCGTAGATCAGCGATTCGCGTCTTTGGAAGAAAAAGTTTGATCAGAAGCAAATGTCCGTGGCTGGTGGATGCAAGCTGGACAAAGGGTCCCCGAAAATCTTACTGCGGGCCCCAAAACCGGCGTCAGAAGCCATAATGACCCTGCACATCCCTCTTTCCATTGATGTTGAGACATCACATATGAGTCCTGGCATTTGCAAACTCCTAACACGATACTCGTTGGCGGAGCTTTTTTTTTTTTTTTTTTTTTTTTTTGCAGGAAATACGCTTTACAAATAAACAATATATATATACCGATATTACCTTCTTTTGGTACCACGATATAGCATCTCTCTCATTTGAGGCCATCTGTGACTCCAGCCAGAAAATGGGATTTCACTGAAAACGAAGGAAAACCAGCGGGTGAGGCCAGTCGCTGAAGGCTACTCTCCCGACTCCTCTCAGCCTCTCCATGAGCTGCTGACTATCTCTTTCTCCGGCTGTTCGCCAGCGACAAAAAAAAAAAAAAAAAAAAAAATACTGGCGCAGTGGCGACCGAAGAAGCCTCTGCAATGGTCGGTGCGAGGGTGTTTAGGAGGCAGGCGAGGGGGAGGGCAGGGGACGGCGCTGGAGCAGGCCTCGCCGCCCCTCCGCGGCCCGGCGGCCGCCTCTCACCTGGCGCCCGCCGCCCCGCAGGCCGGCGGCCCGGACCTTCCTCCTCAGCGGCCCCCGCCCGGCCGTGAGGCCCGCGGCGAGGCTGCCGGCCCTGCAGGCCGCATCTTCCCCCCGAGGCGGCGACGCCGGCGGCGCCGTTACCATGGAGACCGCGGCGGCCGCCCGGGGCTCGCAGGCAGTCCGCCGCCCAGCGCCCAGAGGAGGGCAGTCTGCCGCCTCCGACACGGCGCCGCCGGGCTGACCAGACAAGGAGCACTGACTGAACCGGGGGATGAAAGGGCTAAAAAGTGAAGGGGAGCTTCGCTAGGCCGCCAGTCGCTACGGCAACGGCAGAAGGCTTTGGGCCCGGCTGGAAGACACAGGTGCAGGGGCCCCAGGGCCCCGGGGTAGGCGGGACGGCGGCGCTCGGGCTCCGGGGCCCGGCCGGCCGTGACTCAGCCGGCGCAGAGCTGGCTGCCGCAGCGGGGCCGGCCGCGGGGCCGCGGGACTCGGCTTCCGCTTTCCGGCTCTCGCAGCCCAGCTGGCTCCGCCCCTGGCCCGGACCTTTCCGCCGAGCTCGGCCCGGCCAGGGGACTGAGAGGCGCCGCGACTGGGGGCCGCGAGCAGGGTCCCCGCAGCACCCTTTCGGGGCTCGGCCTCCAAGTCGCCTCCTCAGAAACGGCCTTGCCACCGTGGACCTGTAGGCGGTCGGGCCTGCTAGCCTAACAGTCCCGGGTCCGGCCCTTCGTAGCACTTGATTTCCTGGCTGAAAGCCTGCCCTGCGCCAGCGGGCCGTGGGGCCCGGCAACGAGCGCGGATAAGGTTCTCGGCGTTGGCTGGAGGAAGGGATGTTTGAGCTCACGCTGGCCGGACCCAGAGGTCTGGCAGGGGCCGCAGGCGGCGGCCCCGGCACTCCTCCGGTGCTGGAGGGTGAGGGAAGAGGACGACCACAGCTGAGGCCCGTGGGCGCACAGACTTCTCAAATTAGAGTAAAGGGAGGTGGCGCGGCAACGGCGTCCAGGTTGAGCGCAAGCAAGGCCCCCGCCCAGGAAGCACAAATATCATGGGCCAAAACATTTTTTAAAAAGGAATTCAAGCCGGCGCCGTGGCTCACTAGGCTAATCCTCCGCCTTGCGGCGCCGGCACAGCGGGTTCTAGTCCTGGTTGGGGCGCCGGATTCTGTCCCGGTTGCCCCTCTTCCAGGCCAGCTCTCTGCTGTGGCCCAGGAGTGCAGTGGAGGATGGCCCAAGTGCTTGGGCCCCGCACCCCATGGGAGACCAGGAGAAGCACCTGGCTCCTGCCATCGGATCAGCGCGGGGCGCTGGCCGCAGCCCGCTGGCCACGGCGGCCATTGGAGGTTGAACCAACGGCAAAGGAAGACCTTTCTCTCTCTGTCCACTCTGTCAAAAAATAAAAATAAAAAAAGGAATACAAGCAGGCTGGTAAAAGGAGAAAGGAAGAGTTGCGCCCAGAATTGAATACTTGAGGATAGGCTAGTATTAAGGAAAGTTAATAAAGCAAAAGGCACCTTCTCCTCCTCTCTGTACTTTCCCTGTGTGTGTGCCATGTGTGAGTCGGGTAAAAACTAAGACAGTATCTACCCTTTCGGAAATCCAGACACTTGGATAAAACACCCCCAACTAACTGGAAAGTCCTTCCATCCAGACCTCAATGTCGCACGCACTGGCGGCGGTTTCCTGCTGCAGTTTTTGCTCCTTGACAACTTCCTCCCTTCCTTTCAGCTAAACATTACAGTTCTGCCGGGTTTCTCGAAAGGTAGGCGCTTTGAACCTACACCGGCATTCAGATTCCGATGTGGGCTTCATTTATTCAACTCAACACGTCTGTTTCCTTGCCCGTGTTCCATCAGGGAAGGAATTACCTTGCTAACCGCTGTGAATACAGCAGATCCTCTCAGAACCAAGGCATTTATTCAATAAATGTTAGTTCTCTTCCTCTCCAGAACCAAGGGCAATCTGTGGTTAGCACAGGTGCCTCAGTTAAGAGAAGGGCATCTCAACAAAAACAGGAGGAAAAAAAATCCATTTTGTTGTGTCATACATCACTGAGTTCCAAGAGGTCTGTACACCATTTGCAGTAATACTCCGTTCAAGAGTATCTACATCACCAGAATAAAAATTATTCCTCTCCTAAGCAGATATAAACCAATTTAAGTAACAAGAGGTGTAACTGCCACAAATGTCAAGTGTAACTCTTCTTCCGAAAAATCAGTTGCATCTCAATATGGATGGAATTTTCCCCAAGCACCTATGACCTCTATTATAGGAAAGATTTTCTTAAATAATAGGGGATGGAGAGGAATTAGTTCTCTTAAACAACAGATTCCAGGTGTCCAGAATTCACATATGCTATTCATTTTTGTGATAAAACATCAGTAAAGGACAAATCAGACTTTGTTTATTAAAAAAATACTTTACAGGAAAAAAAAAAAAAACCTCTATGCATTCCATTGTCCTATTTTACAAAGAAATAGCTTAACAATTTAACACACTTAGACAGCTACAAAAAAGCACTGTGTTAAAAGGATTATTATCCACACAAATTTAGATTTAAGACTATTCATTAAAAACCTTTTTAAAACACTCGTTAATGTCAATAAACAAACTAAGGCCACACAACGCAAATAGTCCGCCAGGCAAATTATACATTTCATCTATATGCAAAGACCTCTTAGATAAATTAAAGCCACAGGAAAAAAAAGTCTTAGCTGCCAATCAAAATGGAGTTTAGTCACAGAAAACACTATTACATGAAAATTTACAACATGTGATAGTAGTACGTAAGTATTCCTTTAGAGAGAATTGAAAAGTGCTATATTTAGAGAGACAGTGGTCTCAACTACATGCGCAAGTGGATCCTAAAAAATGTATAAAGAAAATGGAAGGCCATAATATTTATGGAGAGATACTTGCTTTTAAAGCAACAAACTTTCAAGATGAGGACAGGTCCCTTATGTGCTACAGGAAACATGAGTACTGCACATCTCCTCTGCTTGCATGACCAATACAGCTACAACTTGTTTTAAAAACACTGAAACTTAGCCCAAATGTGAACCTCTGGCATGTGCTACTGGAAGTTTCCTTTCTTAAAACCTGTAGCAATGATCTAACAGATTTACTAAGATAAATTCAATTATCCTAAAGGTATAAATGAAAATAAAATTTTAACGGCAAATACAGATGAAAATATAATGGGCTATTAATGATCAAGAATATATTCACTAAGGATTTTCATGGATTTGAGTCTTGTTCCTATATTAGCTTTCATTATAAATAATATTTATATAGGGAAAGGCAGTAAGCAAAAGTTTCTTCAGTCTTTAAACGTAACCTTTATGACTATTAAGACTGATGCAAGACATCTTTTCCTAAAGTTTAGTACAGAATTTTATTTAATTAAGCTCCTTTTTCCCCCTACAAGAGCTTGCAATATTAGTCAACTGATATTCCAACTGTCTGTAAGGGGAAAAGGCACTTGCCAAAAATCTTTAATTAAAAATAATAAAGTACCAGTTTAAACAAATTTTAAGTACTTAAGAAGCAAATTCAAAATACAATTAAGCCTAGGAATTCAGTTTTAAAGTTAAAACTTTGGAGGGGGAACTAGGTTTTCATTATTGCTTTATGAATTTGGGATCCTTCTTTGAATCATAATCCTACTCCTAGCATATCTTGGTAATTATAGAATGATTTTCAGGGCAAGGGGAAGACATTTACCCTTTTTAATGGATACCATAAAATCATTCTATTTAGTAAGTTAGGAATATTCATTTATTGGGTCCTTTCCATAAGCACATTTAAAAAATATCCCTCTGCTCCACAAAATACTAAAACTTATAGCCACATTTTGCAAGTAATCTCAAGAGTTGGCACAACAGATAATATACCAAAAAGGAAGATCAGCTTAAGTTTCAGTTACAACTTCACTGCCATCACTACTTTACAACTTAGAAGACGCCAGATTGTTCCATGCCTCACTCTACCAAACCAAGTAATTTAATGATTTAGAAAAGTTGCAGTCATTTGTATCACTAAGCTAGGATACAGTTTTGAAAGCAGTAAGAAACTCAAAACTTCTGCTTTTATATTCATCAGTCTTTAAAGCATGCTATTAAAATCTATTACTCACTCACATAGGACATTCAGAGTTTCCAGATACATTACTAGCTAAATGTTTCTCTCCTTTCTATTGCAATTCTAACATACAATGAATTTATTAGTACATGATTTTAAACATTTTTAATATTCCTTTAATGTGTTTATATTGGAGGTGAGGGTAAATGTTTTATTAAAAGGAAAACAGGGCTTTGCTTTTGATTGTAGGTCTTTGCAGATCCGCTGGTTCCTGAGTGATTGTACACAGTGCTGGCTGTCAGGAGACAGTCTCCTTGTTATTAGTAGTGACCAGCTTAGATGACAGATGGCATCTGCTGGATGGCGAGTGGGAGACAGGGACGCTGGATCTTGGAAGACAGGTAACAGAAAAATAACACCTTCTGCTTTAACAACCTTGCTCTTCATGATTACTTAAAAAGCAAATGTTGCCTGAGAAGAATTTTACTTTGCACAGCCTGGTAAAGCTCTATGAAATTCTTCTGGACAGAAAAATGAAAACAAGAAGTAACCCAAACCCATACACTTTGTGATTAACCTCCTTCCCCTTAAAACAACAAAAAATACCCTCAAAGGCAGATCCCTTAAAAACTAGTCTTGATAAACTAGAATTTACGCTAGAATTTATACCCAAGATTTAAAAACACCCCTGCAATAATCACATTATCTTTCATACCATTCTAATTACCTTATTTACAAAGATAACTAAAAGCAACATCACTTCCAATTCATAAATGGTTTACATTGAAATGTTTCCCTATTTGTCTTCACCCTTTGTAACAGAGAATACATACATATACATATATATAAGGAATAATACAGATTCTAACTAATCACTGCAGTATTTGCTGATGGTTACTTTTCTATCGATTTACACAGTGACCTCTATACTTTGCTAATATGCATTTAACTACACAACAATATTGCACAAAGTAATATTTATATAAGATTTAAACTATTTCAGAATATTTAGAGAAAATTCATATTTGATATTTCAAAAGATGCAGCTGTGTTTTCATGGTGACAGACATAATAAAGCAGCATCTTTTTTTTTTGCCTATGTTAATGTAAGTATTTCAAATCTCACCAACCAAAAAAAAATCTTCAAATTGCACTGTAACCAGGTAGATACAAGAATCTGGTCTTAGGTGTGGGGAGTACTCTTCCTTTAATAAACAAAAGGCCTATTATTAATAAGAGAAAGTGTAATGTGTATCACATTAACATTCTAAAATAATAGAAAGTTAAGACCACACTAGCTATATGAATTGTGCCTGTTTGAAAAATAAAAAAATTTAATACTCAGGCACTAAACATTAGGCTACCTGAAACTATACTGATGAAGTCTAGTGCCATATTCTTTATTAGAAAATAGCAACACTGTAATAGTAAATAAATCTAGGTATTCACCAGTTAAAACTGAACTGAAGTGTCTCAATAGTAGATACTTCTCATGAAGAGGTTGATGCCAAGTAACCAGAATAGTTTTTTCTAAGTTTGATGCTTAAGTTTGGCAGCCTCATCAGAAAGATTGATATCATTTCTCTAAGTCTGATACTTGTAATCAGTTTAGGAAGCAAAAGTATCCTCACAAAATGTGAGGATGCTAGTAAGCAGAACAATAGTGTCATGTCAACATTATCTCTTTTACCCAAAATAATCTTCCACAGTTACCAATATTCTAGAAGAGATTAATGAACCATGGGTAATGAATGACCAAGGACTATTCATCTTTAGATTTTTTTTAATTGATATATCCACTGGGCTTTAAGTAACAAAAAAAAAAAAGACAGTTTGGATAAGAAAGTGCTGTGCTTTCTCTTTTGTTAAGAAACCAGAGAGCCACTGAATTTTCCTTAGAAACTACTTGTTCTTTGTGGTTGGAACTAAATAACTTACTTGCCCATGTACCAGATGCAGGATCTCTTTCCTGCAACCTATGCCATTTTTACTGTGGAAACTGATTCCTGTGCCGTAAAGACACAAGTACTAAAGCATAAATCTGTTCTTCTATCATAAAAATAGCAAATATGGCAAGAGACAAGGCAAGATAAAATTAAGGGGAAGTGAATAATTTACCAAGTAAGAATCTGTTATTCCAGAGAATTCTCATTTTGATTTGAAGAAGAGATTGAATTGTTACCTCACACCTTAAAACAGAAAGTAGCAGCAGACCCACTATTACATACTGTACTAACGGGATAAGATACAACTCTTAACTTTGCATAATCTGTGTAAAAAAGATATGCTTGACATTTGTGGAATGTCATTTCTCTTTATAGAATTATAGGCAAGATTTCTCCAATAAAACTTAACTTAAGCCAGTTATAAAACTATAACTTCACATCAAAATTTAAAAAAGTTAAAAAATGTGTTTGAATATGTACATATCACACAGGAGTGCTTGAATGTTCCTGCAGATTGTGTTGCTGCTCACAGTCCAGTCTACTTTCCACCTTTAAAACAGGAGCAGGCTGAGTCTTCTGCTCTTGCTGGAGACTGAGTTCTGATGAAGGTGGGAAGGACGATGAAGCAGTTGTCAAAAGCTGCATCTCTCGGCATGTTTCTTCAGATTCAGTTTTTATCCTCACACATTGGGAGTCGACCTCTAATTCTCGCTTTCCAGGTAAACTACAGTCCTTGGAATTGCTTTCTGTGTTTTGAGTGGCTTCCACAACAGGGTGGTACTGTTTAAGCCTTATATGCCAGGCTAAGCTGCACACTGCTGACACTGTTTTGAACTGATGAATGACATTTCTAGGGATGAAGTAGATATCATTGTCACACAGCTGAATTCTAGCATAGCGAATGCCTTCCCGCCTCATTTGGTTTAGTTTCGCTTCATCCACCCACTGTACACACTGAAGAAAGGAAAAAAGTTACATGAGACTTTAACAAACATAGTAATTTAGGAAAATAATGTATAATTATTAGCACAGGAAAAGTAGAGAAAGTTATGCAATACTAAATGATATAGAACTTGCTAAAATATCTTGTAATGCTTACAAAATATTTTTCTACCTTTCTATTAACAAAGTGCAACTTAAAGTTAGATGGCCAAGGGAATCAAGTATTTCAAAGTACAGTTAAGTATCAATATTCATTGCCACACATAGGGGCAACATTTTATCTTCAATGTCTTTTTTTTTTTTTTTAAAGATTTATTTATTTATTTGTAAGTCAGAGTTACACAGAGAGAGAGGCAGAGAGAGAGAGAGAGAGAGAGAGATAAGTCTTCCATCCAATGGTTCACTCTCCAATTTGCCACAACTGCTATAGCTGTGCTGATCCAAAACCAGGAGCCAGGAGCTTCTTCCGGGTCTCCCACACGGGTGCAGGGGCCCAAGGACTTGGGCTATCTCCTACTGCTTTCCCAGGCCATAGCAGAGAGCTGGATTGGAAGTGGAGCAGCCGGGTCTTGAACCGGCACCCATATGGGATGCCGGCGCTTCAGGCCAGGGTGTTAACCCACTGCACCACAGCACCAGCCCCTCTTCAATGTCTTTCAGTTAATGGCACATGGTGCAATGGGGTTATTAACTAGTGAAACTGCTCATGGCAAGAAGTGAACAGCCTGGGCTTTCTGGATTGTCCCAAAACCACCTGACTTGAAGACTGCAGGGAACTCAAGCATCCTTGAGAAGCTCATTTAAGAATCTTCCATAAACCTCTCTTTCCCTTCCTGCGGCCTTTAATAAAAATAAAATTTAATTCACCCAATGCATCCAACTGTAAGACAAAAGGCAAAATAAAATATGTACAGATACTTACTTCCAGTATCTCCCACTCAGAGAGTAATAAAAAAAAGCCAAAAGTTACCTGGGAAACAGGAGGTTCATGAAGGTCTAACTGAAGTCTCTGTACAACATCAGTAAAATCCTCAGCATGAAAACAAATCACATCTTTGGTTATACGAGGCTGGTCACTCCTAATAGCAACAAAATTAAGTTTTAGCAACAAGCATCTCAAAATGGAAAATCATTAAATATTTTAGTTTTCTTATTCCTGCAAATGCTACTACTAACAAAGAAAAAGACACATATCTTCTAAGACTAAGTATATATTTGCTTCTTTAATCAATTTTTACAAAAATAAAAACCAATAAAACAAAAATCCCATAAAATTCAGATTTGTTGCATAATTTAAACAACAGTGGCTAAAAATAATAGTTTCTTTTAAATTAATTGCATTTGCAGTTCTCTAATTAGTTTGCAATTCTATGTCCTCAGCTTTATTAAAATAGGGCTGCAAGTAAATATAAAATAGTGCACCCATCATGGAAAACAGTCTGGTGGTTCATCAGAAAATTAAAAATAGGGTAGTGGGCATTGGGCTTACTGATTAAGAAGCCAGGCCGGGATGCCTGCATTCCATAGAGTGCCTGGGTTCATATCTCAGCTCCACCCCTGATTCCAGCTTCCTGTTAAGGTGTACCCTGGGAGGCACCAGGTAATTGTTCAAATAGATGGGTCCCAGCCAAACACATGGGAGACTTGAATTGAGTTCCTGGCTCCCAGTTTTGGACCAGCATAGTGCCAACTGTTGGGGGAAATTGGAAGTGAACCAGAGAATTGGAGCTCTCTATCTCTCTGCCAAATAAATAAACACTATTTTTTTTTAAACACATAGGATTACTAAATGATCCAGCAACTCCACTGAGTATAATATACTCCCCAAGAACTAGATGAAAAATGGTACATGAAGAGATATTTGACACCAATGTTCATTGCCAAATAGTCAAAAAATGAAAGCAACTAAAGTACCTGTTAATGAATAAATGGATTTCAGAAATGTGGTCCATATCTGGGACTTGCTATGATATGAACCATGTGGATATTATGCCAATAGAAATTAGCTAATTATAAAAAGACAAATACTGCGTGATACCACTTATATGAGAGAATTAAAGTAGTCAAGTTCAAAGAAACAGTAGAATGACAGTTTCCAGAGCCTGGGGGTGAAGAGGAAAGGGAAAGCTGTTTAATTAGTAAGTACAGAGTTCCAGTTTTACAAAATGAAAAAGTTCTGGAAATCTGTTTCACAACAATGTGTTTATATTAACACTCCAGTATATACATTTTTAAAAGATATTTATTTATTTGAAAGGTACAGTGACAGAGAAAAAGGGAGTGGGGAGACAGAGACAGACCAGGAACTGCATCTGGGTCTCCCCCAAGGGTGGCAGGGGCCCAGGTATTTGGGCCGTCACATGCTGCCTACCAGGTGCATGAGCAGGAAGACGAATCAGAAGCACAAAGAAACTGGGGCACTTCAATACTGGATGCAGGCAACCCAAGCCACAGCTTAACCTGCTGTGCCACAACACCCACCCCCAGAATGTATGCTTCTAAATGTTTAAAATAGCAAACTTAATACATATCTTACCAACGTTTAAAAACTGTTCTCAACCTTTTACATGGAATCCATGTTTTCTTAGACACTGTTAACCAACCTTGCAGCTGAGTTCCATTAACTTACCATTCACCAAACTGTACAGCTTTCAAAACCCCAACAGCAGCCGTACTCTGCCAGTCAAACCCCTGACCTACATGATCAGCATGAGCTCTTGTCCTGTCTTCAAAGAGGACTTCACGGGGTTCACTGGTCCGAGGTAGGTACTGGAGATTTTTAATTTCATTCATTGATCTAGAGTTGATTTGGTTGTAAGCAAAGAGAAAGCAAGGGAGATAGAAACAAAGAAATATTAATAGCAGTAAAGTGAAAATTTGCTAAATACCAGATTTAAATAAGATGAGGTCTGAGAACCCACGGGTTCAGTGATTTTTGACAGCATTTAAAACACTGTACTGTAATGTTCAATGATACTCCCCTCTCCCTGTAGGTCATAATAAAGTAGAGGCTATAAGCTTGCATTAGGCTCAAATGTAGTATATGGACATACAAACTTTAGGTATTCCACAACAAAAGACACAATTGGAGTCTAAGGCTTATGCTTCTTTGCTCTTACTTATCCTTAGTTTTTTCAAAATATTCTACTAGACCTTTTCTTTAAAATTTTATTTATTTATTTGAAAGGTAGCTAGAAACAGGGAGAGACAGAGAGAGAAAGCTTCCATCCACTGGTTCACTCCCTAAATGCTCCCAATAGTCAGGTCTGGGCTAGCACAAGGCTAGGAGCCAGACCTCCATCTGAGTCTCACATTCATGACAGGAATCCAAGTACTTGGGCCACCATCCATTTCTCATAAATAATATTAGATGCCAGAGGACAATGAAGCAAGACGAAAAACCTTAAGTGCAAGTCCTGGCTGTTTTGCTTCCAAACCAGGTCCTTGCTTATATGCCTCAGAAAGCAATAGAAGGCAGCCCAACTGCTTGGGCCCTTGCCACCCACATGGCAGACCCAGATGGAATTCCAGGCTCCTGGCTTCAGCTTGGCCCACCCCAAGCTGTTGTGGCCATTTAAAGGGTGAGCCAGTAGATGGAAAATCTCAATATTTTCTTTCTCTCTCTTTCTCTCTCTCTCTCTCTCTCTATATATATATATATACAATCTATATATATATATATATATAATTATATATATATAACATATATAATCTGTCTCTCTGCCTTCAAGTAAATAAAATAAATCTTAAACAAAAACAAATAAAAAAGAGGGAGCAGCATTATGGTGTAGTTGGTTAAGTCACCACCTGTGACAAAGGTTCATACCCCAGAGATAGCAAATAGAATAATGGTCAGGCAGGGAGAGAAGAGATAGAGGTTAGGTAATAGGTATCAAAATACAATTACAGGGCTGGCGCTGTGGCTTGCAAGTAAAGCCACGGCCTACAGTGCAGGCATCCCATTATGGGCACCGGTTTGAGTCCCAACTGCTCAACTTCCAATCCAGCTATCTGCTATGGCCTGGGAAAGCAGTACAAGATGGCCAAAGTCCTTGGGCCCCTGCACCCACATGGGAGATCTGGAAGAAACTCCTGGCTCCTGGCTTTGGACAGGCCCAGCTCCAGCCACTGCAGCCATTTGCAGAGTGAACCAGCAGATGGAAGATTTCTCTCTCTGCCTCTGCCTCTCTGTAATTCTCTGCCTTTCAAATAAATAAATAAATAAATCCTTTTTTAAAAAAAAATAGTTACAGAGCCGGCGCCGTGGCTCAATAGGCTAATCCTCCACCTTGCGGCGCCGGCACACCGGGTTCTAGTCCCGGTTGGGGCGCCGGATTCTGTCCCGGTTGCCCCTCTTCCAGGCCAGCTCTCTGCTATGGCCAGGGAGTGCAGTGGAGGATGGCCCAGGTGATTGGGCCCTGCACCCCATGGGAGACCAGGAAAAGCACCTGGATCCTGGCTCCTGCCATCGGATCAGTGCGGTGCGCCGGCTGCAGCGGCGGCCATTGGAGGGTGAACCAACGGCAAAGGAAGACCTTTCCCTCTCTGTCTCTCTCTCTCTCACTGTCCACTCTGCCTGTCCAAAAAAAAAAAAAAAAATAGTTACACAGAAAAAGTAACTACTTGTGTTCTATAGCACATTAGGATAAGACTACAGTTTGCAACAATTTATTACATATCTCAAATAACTAAAAGAGAGGAATTCAAAGGCTCTCAACACAATAAGGTGATAAATGTTTGACGACATAGACATGCTAATTATCATGATTTGATCAGTACACATTATTAAAAAACTGATGTACTAAAACAGACGGTACAATAAAAATTCTGCAAAGTCTTGAGGATATGATAAAATGACAGAATGCAAGGTAACTACCAACACCACAAAAAAATTAAAAAAGGTTATACAAGAAAGCCATACTGAAATAGAAACTCAGAGTGGTTCTGGAAGTAATACATTGTAAGAAAGAGGGGGCCCGCGCTGTGGCACAGCAGGTTAACACCCTGGCCTGAAGTGCCGGCATCCCATATGCAAGCCAGTTCGAGTCCAGGCTGCTCCACTTCCAGTCCAGCTCTCTGCTGTGGCCTGGGAAAGCAGTAGAAGATGGCCAAGTCCTTGGGCCCCTGAACCCGTGTGGGGGACCCAGAAGCTCCCAGCTCCTGGCTTTGGATCGGTGCCGCTCCAGCTGCTGCGGCGAATTGAGGAGTGAACCAAAGGATGGAAGATCTCTCTCTCTCTAACTCTTTCAAATACATAAATAAATCTTAAAAAAAAAGACTTTAAAAAAAAGTAAATAAGAAAGAGAATAAAAGATGTTTAGGATATTGTCAAGAAAAGTATTACCCTCAAAAAGAGCAATCAGAAACTGTAGGGAAAACAGAACAATTTAAAAGCAAACAAAAGCATGATTTTTTAAAAAAGATTTATTTTTATTTATTTGAAAGAGTTAAAAGAGAGATAGAGAGAGAAGCAGGTCTTTCATCTGCTAGTTCACTCCCAAATGACTGCAATGGCCAGAGGTGAGCCGATCCAAAGCCAGGAGCTTGGAGCTTCTTCTGAGCCTTCCACGTGGGTACAGAGGCCCAAGCACTTGGGCCATCCTTCGCTGTTTTCCCAGGCACATTAGCAGGGAGCTAGATTGGAAGCAACACAGCCAGGACTCGAACTGGCACCCATTTGAGATGCCAGCATTGCAGGCAGGGGCTTTAACCCGCTGTGCCATACCACCAATCCCCCCAAAAGCAGGATTTTGAGTACCTAAGTACAGATACAGAAAAGAAAGATCTGGCTTCAGCCTGGCCCAGCCCCAGTTGTTGTGGTCATTTGGAGAGTGAACCAGTGGATGGAAGACCTCTCTCTGTCTCTACCTCTCTTTGTAACTCTGCCTTTCAAATAAATAAAAATATATCTTAAAAAAAAAGATGTTTGTACATTCTTCTTTTGGATGACAACATCAAAACCTTAGAATATAATTTTTTTTAAGATTTATTTATGTATTTGAAAGTCAGAGTTACACAGAGAGAGGAGAGGCGGGGGGTGGGGGTCTTCCATCCGCTGGTTCACTCCCCAATTGGCCGCAATGGCCAGAGCTGCCGATACGAAGCCAGGAGCCAGGAGCTTCTTCCAGGTCTCCCACACATGTACAGGGGCCAAAGGACTTGGGCTGTCTTCTACTGCTTTCCCAGGCCATAGCAGAGAGCTGGATTGGAAGTGGAGCAGCCGACACTTGAACAGGTGGCCATATGGGATGCCGGCACTGCAGGCAGCGGATCTACCCACTATGCCACAATGTTGGCTCCCATAATATGAATTTTTAGCCCATACATGAACCCTGCAATAATCATACCTATCCGTATTATCGATGTCATTTATTGGTGATCAGATTTTAGAATCTACCTATTAACAAATCATATAAAACTACTAATGGTTTTAAAACAGAATATAAATTAATCTCAACAATGTTTAAGACAGCTGACATTAAGACACAAAGAGGAAAACAGCAAAGGAGGAGTCACACAACACTCTGGAGCACAGGAGAAAGGAAGGAATGCCCACCCAGCATACCAAGAAATCACTACCCCATCAAAGCCTTCGGCTCCCTCCCCCACAGAAAAAGACATTATGAAAAAAATAGGTCTTCTACCTTTAACAAAAATGTGTTTGCCTCTGGGAGAAAAAGATGGGCAGGATTTTTTCACTAGAAGCCCTACCGTACTATGTAATTTTTTAAACTTTGCACATGGATTTATTTAACTCCAATAAATCCAAGTATCACCTTCATCAGCAGTGCCCTTGATAACAAGGAAAGCTGTTCACAGTAATTCTACCATTTTCCGCAACAAGACGTTCTCATTAACACAAAAGGATGACATTAGTATTTATGTTCTGACTCACTCACTGTAATTCAAAGTGCTTTTGAATGCCTCACTTAAGAATATTTAATACCAACAGAAATAAAATTTGATAGCAACTCAGACTCATGGAAAAACAATAGATCATTAAATAAATTATGTTAGTATAGCTACCTAAATAACTGGGAAAAATGTTAAATATCTTCCTCTACACCAAATCCAATTCCAGGAAGATTAAATATGTAGATATGAAATCAAAGAAACACAAACAAAAAAATATAGGTGAATAGTTCATAATACCATGAAGAAAGACCTAAGTCTGGCCGGCGCCGTGGCTCAATAGGCTAATCCTCCACCTTGCGGCGCCGGCACAGCGGGTTCTAGTCCGGGGCGCCGGATTCTGTCCCGGTTGCCCCTCTTCCAGGCCAGCTCTCTGCTGTGGCCCGGGTGTGCAGTGGAGGATGGCCCAAGTGCTTGGGCCCTGCACCCCATGGGAGACCAGGAGAAGCACCTGGCTCCTGCCTTCGGATCAGCACAGCGCACCGGCCACAGCGGCCATTGGAGGGTGAACCAACGGCAAAGAAAGACCTTTCTCTCTGTCTCTCTCTCACTGTCCACTCTGCCTGTCAAAAAAAAAAAAAAAGAAATGAGTTCATTTTTGTATGAAGAAAATTTTAAATATAACTAATATATGGATAAAAATTTTAATGGTTCTATGCTTAAGTGAGTATGTTTATGGCTTTTTACTCTTTTTTTAAGTTTATAATAATCAGGAAACAATGGTCATTTCTTTTTTGAGACAATTATAGAGCAAAAATGTATATAGCACTTAAGAATTTAGTAGAATTTCAAGATTCATCATCAGCATGTACAAAAACTGCTGTGGTCTAGCCACATGCAAACATTTCCATTGATTTAGCTTTTAGCATGCCACCACTTTCCACTCGTATGCAGTTTTTACAAAATATTTTCATGCATCATCAAGTATCTAAGGTTATAATCCTCCTATAAGCTTTAAGTTGAGGTTTAGTTTGGTCTCTTAGAATTCATACTGGGCACTTAATTTAAGTTGCAATTTCCATAGGCTAAAAAGATAGAAATCACTTTTCAAAGTACTAGAATGAATTAATCTACATTTAGTGTTTAAAACACAACATATTAGCACAGTATGCATAACTGAATCTCTGTACTATAACATATTATTGGCTTCATTCAACAAATACTGGTTATCTACTATGTGTCATGAAGACTGAGATGAATAAAACAGTCCTTCTGTCCTCAAGGAGCTCAAAATTGAGTAAGAACCAAAAACATGTAAATAGGTCATTAATGAACAGAATGTTGTAGAACAGAGAGGAATAATCATCTAAGGGAAAAAAGAAAAATTTCACAAAGGAGATGACATCAAGCTAAGCTCTGAATTATTAAGAGTTTGCTAGGCAGAGAGAAGATGGGGGAAGGGATGTCATTCCAAGTAAAAAGATTAGTGTAAAAGCAGAGATTAATGAAAGGCCACGGTTTACAAACTGAATTCAGTAATGCCGGAGTAGTTTAGAAGCAGTTACTCTTACAGAGTACTTCTAGGGTCAGATTATGATAGATCCTTGTAAACCACACTAAGGAGTTTCATCTTTGTGCTACAGGCAGCCAGGACCCAGGTTTTAAGTAAACAAATAAAAACTATTTTTTTTTAAAGATTTACTTATTTGAAAGGCAGAGCTACAGAGAGAGAGAGAGAAATATCTTCCATCTGCTGGTTCACTCCCCAAATGGCTGCAATGGCTAGGACCGGGCAAGCCAAAGCCAGGAGCCAGGAGCTTCATCAGGGTCTCCCATGTGGGTGCAGGGGCCCAAGGACCTGGATCTTCCTGCTGCTTTTCCAGGTGCACTAACATGGAATCGGATGGGAAGAGGAACAGCTGGCATTGCAGGCAGGGGCTTAACCCATTGTACCGCAATGCCGGCTAAATCTGTTTTAGGACCAAGTGTCACCCTGATAACTGTATAATGAGTGAACTGGACTAAAATGACAACTAGAAGATAAACTTAATGGAGCTCTTCAAATAATCTAGACAAATGGTTTTCAAACTATGCTTAGGTTTCAATTATTTTTTTTAAGAAACCATGGCGGGGAAGTGGCTTTGCTTATTTGAGAAAAAAAATGTTTACCGTCGTCTTTTGAAGGGTGACTTTGGCATATCTGCTGTAGGGATCATCTGCTCTCCTGGCCTCACCCACATTATAGGCCCATCATCACTCTGGGACCTACACTGGAGTCGGAGGCTGGAAAGTGTACCCCAGGGCAAAGTCATCTAGAAATCAGATGAATGAGTCACATTAAAAAATTGTTATAGGTATACTTATAGCTTAATCCCCCCAACCCAAATAAAAGTTTAGAGTATTTTTTGCATGTGTATGTAAATAAATAAATAAATACTATATTACATAGTAATTTATATAAAAAAGAATTTAAGTACTCTGTACCAAAGTCTTTCTAAACATTTCTAATCAAAACCAGCTAAAATTTAATCTTAATATGCAAAGTTAGCTTAATACATTTTAATAATCTAAATTAAATACTCACTTTTAAAAATGGTGATTCTTCTAACATATCAAGGAACTCTGGGAAATAATCACCAACTTCTTCATCTACTGCTCCAACAAGACTTATCTGCCGCATAGGACCTGCTCGGTAGGTGCCACAGCAGTATGTCCTGTTGACCTGAAATATGGAAAGGGGGAAAAAAGGACTGAAGTACACACTCCAATTAAATAATCAGAATAGGGTACTGTTGCCAATGTTGTTATTTCTTCTAAAATCTAAGAACTCAATGATCAGTACCTTGGATTAAAGTCAACAGTTAATACAGAGGCACCCAAGCACATTGATGAATATAATGATAGGAACTATGATATATGATATGAGCCACAAACAGAAATTTTAATGTGCAAATTAGCCTATAGTTCCACCATCTCAAAGAATACTGAACATATTAAAATAAACATTTCTAAGAATGATGGTTTTGGGGCTTTGTAAATATTTTAAAGTGTGATCTTTAGGGAAAAAAAACAACAATAAACAGTGAAACTGGCAGGGCAAGGGAGGGGAAAAGACGGACTGGTCAGATCAATCTTCCATATTCATTCTGTATTCCCTAACTTGAAAGTTTTCACATCAGACTACGTGCCAGGCTGATTGATCCCAAATCCAATCTCCCTTTGCTTTCATGTAAGAGCCTTCACTTTAGGCAAGCTGATTATTTTATCTACTCTACTTACGTACAATTTATTTCTACTTCTGATGATTTGTCTCTTTAATCTGCCAACTTGGAATGTCCTCTTTTCTGCAAACCCAAATCTTACCCATCTTTTGAAGATCAGTTCAAGACTTTATTCCCCTCCACCCCACAAGTCCTCCTGGTCACCTTCCATGACTTTTCCCTTTTCTAAAGTCTAATGTTATCTGCAAGCACAGACTCAGTATCCCTTATCTGAACTATCTGAGACAAGAAGCATTTCAGATCTTGGAACATATGCATTGACTTAACTAGTTGAGTATTCCTAATCTAAAAATCTAAAATGCTCCAAAATCTGAAAATGTTTAAGGGCTGGACTAGGGATGCCCAACCTGTATCAACTGTCTAATGAATTAAGGACATATCCTATACACACCTGTATAGTACATCCTATTTAGCATTCAAATGGAATTGAATTGATTCCAAACAATCTAATATTATTCCTCTAGTCATTTCAAGTGTGTTCTCACTTTATCCTAACTTTAATTTTTTATGTTTTTCTTAGATTTATTTATGTATTTGAAAGACAGAGGTATAGAGAGGCAGAGAGGCAGAGAGAGAGAGAGAGAGAGAGAGAGAGAGAGAGGTCCTCCATCCACCAGTTCTCTCCCCAAATGACTGCAAGGGCTAGAACTGAGGCGATCCGAAGCCAGGAGCTTCTTCTAGTTCTCCCACACAGGTACAGAGACCCAAGGACCTGGGCCGTATGCTACTGCCTTCCCAGGCCATAGCAGAGACCTGGATCAGAAGAGGAGCAGCTGGGACCTGCACCAGCGCCCATATGGGATGCCGGCACTGCCACAGTGCCAGCCCCAATAACTTTAATTTAAATGAATGTTTCTCAAGGGCAGAGACAGATCCTTGCATACAGATGGACTAGACTAAAAAACACTGGCATCTATTCACCATTTCCACTTCAGAGCAATTATTTGACATTTACTACTCACTTAAGATATAAATTGAAAAGCCTAACATAGCTGTATCTATAACGTGGGCTTCTACTGAACATACAAAATATTTTTAAGAATTAACTATTATTGATAGAAATGTCACTTATTTTATCTAATAGAAAACAGTTAACATGAATGATCTTTCCATACACAATTCTTCACTAGTTCTTAAGCAGCATTTTTAGAACTTCATATTTTCCCGAAGACAACTTTAATATCACCCCCACACAAAAATATATATAGAAAAAAGATCTTAGATTTTTAAAAATATTACTTATTTGTTTAAATAAAGGCAGAGTGACAGAGAAGGAAAGACAGAGGGAGAGAGATACTGAGACTGAGGAAGAGGTATCATCCATCTGCTGGTTCACTCCCCAAATGCCTACAACAGCCAAGTCTGGATCAGGCCAAAGCCAGGAGCTAGTAACTTCATTCCAGTCTCCCATAAGGGTAGTAGGGGCCAAGAACTTAGGCCATCTTCTGCTTCCTTCCTGGGTGCATATAAAATCAGGAAGCTAGGTGAGAAACGGAGCAGCCAGGACTCAAAATGGAACTCTGATATGGAATGTGGCATCGAATGCATCAGCTTAATCACTGCACAACGCCAAACCTTTAGTTCTTGTTCTCAAACAGTGAGGATTTCTTAATTCCTTACAAATCCTTACCCCAAGATTACTTTATGATCCTTACACAGCAACCACCCAGGTCAGAATTACTTTGCATACACTTGTACGTATTACCCCACAGGTATGCATGATTATCACGTTATAAAAAGTTGAAGCAGGTAGCACGGAAAAGAAGATCATCACAGGGTACAAGGATAAGGAAAGGGGTGAAAGGAAGCTTTTCTAATCATTACTCCACCTTTCTAAGCCAAGCACCTTAAAAATAAAGCAGATTAACCTTCAGTACAAGTTCTAGGAATCACACATTGCCAGGGATAGTAAGAAATATCAGTTATTTGCCAATACCTCCCCAGAAATCTCCATCTATCAGAAATTCCTCTATCAAGAGCAGCTTCCACACTATACAGGGTACTGGCAAAAAAAAAAAAAAAAAAAAAGTGTTTGATTGATTGATTTAGTTATGGATCTTTGTAAAAATTCAGAGTAGGAATAGGAGAGGGAAGAAGAAGCATTGGCACACAGGCAAGAGGGAAGGTAGGGTAAAAAGTATCACTGTGTTCCTGAATATATATATATATATATATATATGTATATATATATATGAAATACATGAAATTTATATACCTTAAATAAAACCTTTAAAATAAATAAATAAAAATAATAAAATGTGAGAAAACAAAAGGCAGAAAAAGAGACAGACAGACAGACATTGATCTTCCACCCTCCCTCCACTGGTTTACTCCCCAAAAGGCTGCAACAGGCAGGATTGGAAGAGGCTGAAGCAGGAGCCTGGAATTCCAACCATATCTCCCAGATGAGTGCTGGGAGCCCAAGAACTTGAGCCACCTTCCACTGCTTTCCCAGGCACATTAGCAGGGAGCTGAATCAGAAATGCAGCATCCAGGAGACACTCACATGGGATGCCAGCATTGCAGGCAGCAACTTAACCCACTGCACCAAAACACCATGTTTTATGGGAGAATGCCCTTGAGATCTGTAATTTAAAGTTCCTGAAACTCAAGACCAATTCTAAAGAAGTACACTGCTACATGGCAGTTTGCAATTTACTTGGCCTGTTACTTTTTAAGTTATATAACTTTAAATGCATTATTAATTTGAAGGAATCCATATTACTTTAAATTTTATATACAAATTGAAACTGAATTATTTTTCTTCTATCACAGTACTCTAATTCCAGCACCACTAACAGTACTGAATTTAAAGACAACTTAAAAATGCTAATAGGATAATTAATATGTAAAATAAATATAAAGCCACCTTTCTGATTTAGAAAGAGACTATAATAAGCCTGCAAAGGGAGGAGAGAGAAAAGTGAATATAACACAAAAGATAACAAACTTTAATTAATAACCTTGTAATTCTGTTAGTACCAACCTGTCACTACTTGCTCACTGTCACCTAAGCACAAAGAAGAGATTCTTGGGGCCAGTACTGTGGTACAGAAGGTTAAGCCTTGGCCTGCAGTGTTGACATTCTATATGGGTGCTGGTTCAAGTCCCGGCTGCTCTACTTCCAATCCAGCTCCCTGCTAGTGCACCTGGTAAAGTAGTGGAAGACGGCCCAAATTTGGGGCCCTGCAGAAGAAGTTCCTGGCTCCTGGCTTCAGCCTGGCCCAGCTCTGGCCGCTCCGGCCATCTAAGGAGTGAACCATCAGATGGAAGATTATGTCATAGGGGCATCACCCCCAGAAGATACTAATGGAGTCCTTTCTGCACCACCAACCACAGATATTTCATTACAGCAACAGAAAATGAACTAAGAGCCTTATTACCACAGAAAAGTAAATTTACATAATCTTAAAATATAAGGTTTACAAGAAAGCAGGCCTCATTCATTCAATACAAATGTCCTGTATATTATATTCCACGCACTGTTCTCAAGATAGATATAGAAGGGGGTGGCAGACATTAACCTAAAACACTTAACTATATAAATTGTCATGTCTGCTCTCTCAGATGCCCACCTGGGCTGTCAGGTGTCTGCTCGTCATTGAACTTAGCTAACCCATACAAAAACAAGGGAGATGGGACCAGTGCTCTGGTATAGTGAGTACAGCTGCTGCAATGCAGTGCTGGCATCCCATATGGGCGCTGGTAAGCCCTGGCTGCTCTACTTCCAACCCAGCTCTGTATGGCCTGGGAATGCAGTAGAAGATGGCCCAAGTTCTTGGGCCCCTGTACCCGTGTGTGAAGACCCAGAGGAAGTTCCTGGCTCCTGGCTTCAGATCAGCACAGCTCTGGCCATTGCAGCCAACTGGGGAGTGAACCAGTGAATGGAAGACCCCTCTCTCTCTGCCTCTCTTTCCCTCTGTAACTCTGACTTTCAAATAAATAAATAAATCTAAAAAATAAAAACAAGGGGGAAGGGCAGTGCTATGGCATAATAGGTTAAACCACCATCTGTGATGCCAGCTACCAATAAAGGCACCACTTAAGAGTCCCAACTGCTCCACTTCTGATCCAGCTCCCTGCTAATATGCCTGGGAAAGCAAGGGAGACGGCCCAAGTGCTTGGGTCCCTGAACCCATGTGGAAGACTCAGATAAACCTCCTGAATCCTGGCTTTGGCCTGGCCCACCACTGGTCATTGTGGCCATTTGGGGAGTAACCAGAAAATGAAGATCTTTTGATCTCTCTCACTCTCTGCCTCCCCCTCTCTGTAACTCCACCTTTCAAATAAATAAATCTTTAAATGATGTCTCTAGAATGAAAAATATATGAAGACACTTCAAAAAATCTGTGGAGATAAAATTAAAACATTTTTTGGTGCAAAAAAAATTGAAATCCATGCAAAGTTTTTTCTTTTTTTCTTTTTTTTTTTTTTTTTGACAGGCAGAGTGGACAGTGAGAGAGAGAGACAGAGAGAAAGGTCTTCCTTTGCCGTTGGTTCACCCTCCAATGGCCGCCGCGGTAGGCGCGCTGCGGCCGGCGCACCGCGCTGATCCGATGGCAGGAGCCAGGAGCCAGGTGCTTTTCCTGGTCTCCCATGGGGTGCAGGGCCCAAGCACCTGGGCCATCCTCCACTGCACTCCCTGGCCACAGCAGAGGGCTGGCCTGGAAGAGGGGCAACCGGGACAGAATCCGGCGCCCCGACCGGGACTAGAACCCGGTGTGCCGGCGCCGCTAGGCGGAGGATTAGCCTAGTGAGCCGCGGCGCCGGCCCATGCAAAGTTTTTTCATAACACATTTTCTATGAACTTTCTGAAGAAAGTTTTTTGTATGACAATATGAAAAATAATATGGAATCTTGATCCAGAGGATAAAGCATTCAAGATGGCATTAGGCTAAAATCTGAAGAACACAAACGTTTAGAGAACAGAATCTTAAGCACTGCCCTTTGCAAGGTCTAAAAGAAAGCTATTGATACTCAACACAGAAAACAAGAGCAAGGATGAGAATGGAGAAATGAACTGGGGCTGGATTAGGCAGAGCCTTGATGCCCATATAAAGGATCTGGAAAGCTAGCTTACCAAAAAGAATAGTAAAAACTACAGACACAATCCGTTAAAACCTTTTAGAAGTTGAAAAGTGTGTAGAGGAATGAACATACTGAGAATTGTTAGTACTGAGGAACTATATAGAGAATACCCAAAAAGCCAGTCTGTACAACAAAACCATGGAAAGGCTAAGTATAAGAGAAGATGGGAATAAAGCAAAGAACTAAAGACAGACAACAGGGATTTAAAATATGTTTAAGGTTCGGTTAGATCTTTTCATTTACTTTTCATCTATTACCTCATATTCTTTTCCTTTTTCTGCTTGTGGAGAAAGTTAACAACAACAACAAAAATGGCTGTAGACACAAAGATACCAGGCACAAGTATAAGAGGGAATTAAGTAAAATTCCATATATTTAACAATGAAATCACCTACCTCCTTCCATAGCTCAGTTCCAAAAATTCTAGTACAAAGGGGAATAATCTACTTTACCACCAGCAAAAAAAAAAAAGATGGTTTTTAGCTTTAGAAATTAGAAGTTGGGGGCCAGTGCTGTGGCGTAGCAGGTAAAGCCACCGCCTGCAGTGCCAGCATTCCATATGGGCACTGGTTCAAGTTCCGGCTGCTCCACTTCCGATCCAGCTCTCTGCTATGGCCTGGGAAAGCAGTAGAAGACTGCCCAAGTCCTTGGGCCCCTGCGACCGCATGGGAAGACTCAGAAGAAGCTCCTGGCTCCTGGCTTTGGATCAGCGCAGCTCTGGCCGTTGTGGCCAATTGGCGAGTGAACCAGTGGATGAAGACCTCTCTCTCTCTGCCTCTCCTCCTTTCTCTGTATAATTCTGACTTTCAAATAAATAAATAAATCTTTAAAAAAAAAAAAGAAATAAAAGTCACAGAGAAAAGATCTCTTAACATTGATATTTGGACATTTATTCACAATGATATGGCTAGACTCCCCATCTAGAAGTCCTACTTATATGTGTTCATAGTTTCTCATCAGTTTTACAGACATGTTTAAGTATGAACAAATCACTAGACCACATATGAAGAAAACATGGAACATAAACAGAAGACTAAAACAAACAACAAAGAGCTCAAAGAAAGCTGAGACAACTTACAGCATAAAAGAAAATTCAAAACAAATATAGTCAGGGCAGAGATTGGTGCAGCAGTTACTTTGTCACTTGGAAAATCTGCATCTCCTATCCATATACCTAGTTCAATTCAGCTAGCTATTGCACACCCTGGGAGGCAGCAGATGGCTCAAGTAGTTGGGTCCCTGCCCAACCACCTGGGAGACTCAGATGGAGTTCCAGATTCCTAACTTTGCCCTGGCTCAGCTCTGGCTGTTGTGGGCATTAGGGGAGCATGAACCAAGTGATAAAGATCTCTGTCTGTGTCTGCCTTTCAACTAAGAATGAAAATAAATAAATGTAAAACAGAACAACCACAAAGGATCAGGAATCATTACAACTAATTGAATTTCTTAACAGCAAAAGGGGAAATTCAAAAACACTGGAGTAATTCCTTCATAAATCAAAAGAAAAATGATCTCCAACCTAGAATTCCACACCTATATAAACTACCAACTAAATATAATACACAACTATTCAGACACGAGGTCTTATGTGAGTCATCAAATCCAAACAGTAGTCATGGAATCCCAGAACAGAAAACAAACAGAAGTTCCAGGATATGCATGTGGATTAACAGACATTTATACAAATATTTACTGTAACACAATTATAAAACTGTAAACAACCTAAATGTACAAGAACAGGAGAATAAACAGTGATGTAGTCACACAACAAAATCCTAAATATAGTGGTTAAAATGCACAAACTGGAATTACAGGTATCAATATAATTCTCAAATACAATGCTGAACCACAAAAACCTGCAGAATACATGCCATATACCGTTTACAAATTTTTAAAGCATAAAATTATCACCGCTGTTTTTGCCTTCATACTGTAATGAATTATAATTGTATGTTGCCTGGATATCCACTTTGAATACAAGTTTAACTTTCTTATTCCAGAAGCAAGGCCCAGTCACCCTTTATATAGTTTATAGTTCTCTACCATACCCAAATCACTTAGGCTACAGGCCAGAAATGAGAACTTAAGAGGCATCTCTTCTGCTTAGCAGACTGTGTGCCCTACTTTCCTGCCACTTCCTTTAATAGATCATTCTGCTATCTGACTGTAATCTTAAAAGTGACCCACACCAAATTCTCTCATATATGGTAGTACTTAAAAAAAAAAAAAAAAAAAAAAAAAAAAAAAAAAAAAAAAAAAAAAAAACTCATAGAGGAGCCAGCATTGTAGTTCAGTGGGATAAGGTATTGCACATCAAAGTGGCAGTTTGAATCCTCACCACTCCATTTCTAATCCAGCTCCCTGTTAATGCACATGGGAAGCCAGCAGATAATGGTCAAAGTGCTTGGACCCCCTACAAGCCACATAGAAGACCTGGATGGAGTTCCAGGATCCTGGCTTTGGCCCGGCCCAGCCTCAGCTGTTGAGGCCATATGGGGAGTAAACCAGAAGATGGAAGCTCGCTCACTCTCTGTACCTGCCTGTCACTGTCTTTTGCATAAATAAATTGTTTTTAATTTGTGAAAAAATGAAAGTAAAAGATATTTATTTTGGTGTAAATTTCTTTAAAACCCATGCAGTCTTTTTCATAATGTGCATTTCCCAGGAACTTTTTGATGACCCGACCCTTCCCATACTGTTGGTCGTTAGGTTCTCTCTCTTTGCCTGATTCTTTATCCCTGCTTCTTATTACCTACAGAGGACTACCCTCCCAACTCATTATACCTTCCCTGCCTTGATGTTTAAGTAATGAATTTTTGAACAGATTTCCTACTGTGGATGCAGTGTTAAATTTGGGCCTTCCATCTAAAGAACCAGGGGCTACCCCAAGCTGGGACATCAGGAAGAACACAATGTCAGGCTCACAGTACCACAGCGATGGTCAGACAGGCATAAAATGGACAAGAGCCACGTGGGTATCTGCCAGTATGAAAAAGCTTCCTGCGTGAGGGGCCCTCTGACTTGGCTGCACAAGTAGGCACTAGGTTATCCACAGGTAAAAAAAAAAAAAAAGTATCTTGCGTGGGGCTGTTACTGTGGCATAGTAGGCTAAGCTTCCACCTGTGGTGCCAGCATCCCATGAGTTCTTGTTCGTGTTCCAGCTGTTCCTCTTCAAATCCAGCTCCCTGCTTATGGCCTGGAAAGCAGTGGAAGATGGCCCAAGTACTTGGGCCCTTGCATCTGTGTGGGAGACCCAGAAGAAGCACTTACTTCCTGGCTTTGGATCAACTCAGCTACAGCCATTGTGGCCATTTGGGGAGTGAACCAGCAGATGGAAGACCTTTCTGTCTCTCCCTCTCTCTGTCTGTAACTCTGCCTCACAAATCAATAAATAAAATCTTTTTAAAAAATTATCTTGTGAAAGGCACACTGTAAACTTCCTTTCCTTTCCTAGCTGCTCTGGTACTAAAACCCCAATTTAGCTGGGGGCTCTCAAAATACACACATTATTAAAACATTAAATGATGCAATAAAATTATAAACCACAAATTCAGGATAAAGAGTTACTTCTGGGGAGAAAGAAAAAGTTATTCTTTTTATTTTCAAAACACAGAGAACACATACAAAGCAGGAATTCATTTAATATAAATTGGAGGGGTGGGGATAGGTAATTGACATTAAAGATCCTAAACAAATGAATACAAAGTTTCTGTTCGGGATGATGAAAAAGTTCTGGAAATGAACGGTGGTGATGACTGTGTAACACTGTACATGAACTTACTGCCACAGAATTATATGCTGAAAAATGGTCAAAATGATAAATTTTATTTTAGGTGTATTTTATGATAAAAAAAAATAATTTAGGCAGGCTAAGAGATGGAACCCAAAAGCCAAGTAGACAGATTAGTCTTTGAGGAGGAGTAGGTATCTTCTCTATTTTAACAAGGAATGAGGAAAAGATGTACAGATTAAAAGCCTAAATTGTCACTATGGAGAACAAGCAAGCAAGCTGAACAAAGACATTTCTAAGCAATGTTGAGGGTTCAGTGGAACTCAGGAAACCTTACAAACAGACAAGGCCTCAAATGAAATGATTACCAATACGGAAATGATTTTTCTTTTAATAAAAATCTGTACTAAGTAGAGGTTAGACAAGAGTGTCTTTCAGTTTATAATGCTAGGGAATTCTAAAAAGATGCTATCTACAAGTCAAATGAAAGGAATCAGAGTAATAGTAGATGGCATATAGTTTTAAAAGGTTTTTTTAAAGTTTATTTTTATTTGAAAAGCAGAAAAAGATCAATCTTCTTTTCCTCTGGTTCACTCTACCAAATGCCCACAACAGCTAGAGCTGGGCCAGGTCAAAAGGAGGAACACGGAACTCAGGATCTCTCACTTAAGGTAGCAGGGACCCAAGTACTTAAGCCATAATCTGCTGCCTCCCAACATGAGCGTTAGCAGGAAGCTGGATCTAAAGTAGAAGCAGGATTCAATCGCAGGACTTGCAATTTGGGTGGCTTAACCCACTAGGTCACAATGCCTGCCCTGGGATATGGTTTTAAACAGTGTTTCTTAAACTTCCTCAATTACAGGAATCAGATCAGTTGAGGTATTTATCTCAACTTTTCCACATCTAATGCATCAGAATTTTCAGAAAAAGAACCTGAGATCCTAATATGTATTTTGAATTAGCAACCCCAGTTTATTCTTTGAATCTGGTAGGCTTGGGAAACTCTGGCCTGGAAATCCTCCCTGTAGTCAAAAAGAGGTTGATCTCTACCACTTTCCAAAGTATATATACACTGGGGCACAGTGAAGGAAGAAATAAGTGTTGAGAGGACTACAACAAGGTAAGGAGAGACTAAATAGAAAGAAGTAAAGCTGCCAGAAGACGTGTCAACAGAGAAAACTTAGCTTTTTGTAAAATTAGAAGGCAAAATGGGTAGATGAAAAGGATGTGGAATCACAGAAATATGCATATAGGAAAATAGTTTGATATATATTAAAAATTTCGATATATTTTAAATAGCTGTAAAATATAAAACGATCTTTAAATATACACATTGTTTTGGGTCAATACATATCTAGTCCTACAGATGAGAAACTCAACTTTACAAAATTATCCTGAAGCAACTTCTGAGAGTTAAGTAAGTTCAACTGTGTCCCCAACATATACATCGTTTATAAGGGACAGCCATAACCAATTAAAAACTCCGTGGTGGGGCCAATGCTGTGGCATAGCAGGTAAGGCCACCTGCAGTGCTGGCATCCCACAGGGGCTCCAGTCAAGTCCCAGCTGCTCCACTTCCAGTCCAGCTCTCTGCTATGCACCCACATAGCAGACCAGGAAGAAGCTCCTGGCTTCAGATCGGCATAGCTACAGCCATTGTAGCCATCTGGGGAGTGAGCCATCAGATGGAGGTGCGCTCGCTCGCTTGCTCACGCTCTCTCTCTGCCTCTCTGTAACTGCCTTTCAAATAAATAAATCTTAAAAAAAAAAAAAAAAAAAAAAAAAAAAAAACCTCAGTGGTGCACCAAGCTAGAAATGTACTATATGGAAAAGCCAGTTATAGCGGAGGGGTAGATTATTTCACAGAACTCATGTTTTAGGAAGAAGCCTATTCAAGCTAATTATTTAAAAAAACAGAAGGGAAAAAGCTTGTCAGAAATTATGTTAACACTGTGACCTGTAAATGGAAAGGCATTACTACTTGAAAACATACAGTGAGAAAAGCAGTATGAATGGGTCAAAGTGAATTATAAGCTGTAATCAGGAATGACAAAAAAAGAATCTACTATTTGTACTGGTGTCATTAAATTTTATAAGCCAGCTTTTTAAAATATTTATTTCTCCTTTCATATAGCACACTGATATGTAGAATTCTTTAAGGGTTTATCTCCCAAATTTTACATCACTATACAAATTCTTTATTACTAGTATCAATTCATTATAAAAAGTTAATTATATTAATCAAAGATCTGAAAGCACATACTAAATCCATTTAAGGCTTTGTCCCACACACAATAGGGAAATAAGTTTTTGTTTTCTAGAACAGTAGACATTTAGATTGAATATAAGCTTACAGAACATAACCATTTTATAGATTAATAAAAGTAACATAAGAAATGCTACCTAAAAAAAGGTAAAAAGACATGATCTTTAATAAGACCACAATTATGTGTGTCTATGTGTTTATAATTTTTCTGAAAAAAAAGAACTTAAAATACACATATTGAGTGGCTGTTTGGTCTAGCGATTAAGACAGCAGTTCCTACATCAGAGTATCTGGGTTCAATCCTCAGCTCTGGCTCCTGCTTCCAGTTTCCTGCTAGTGTAGACCCTGGGAAGCATCAGTGATGGCTAAAGTAGGTTTCTGACACCTAGCTGGAAAACCAGAATTGAGTTCCCACCTCTCGAGTATGGGTGGCTGTGGACACTGAGAGCATTCACAGAGTGAGCTAGTGCTCATGAGCACGCTCGCTCTTTGCTTTGTAGCTAATTTAAAACAAAAACAGCCAGCGCCGCGGCTCACTAGGCTAATCCTCCGCCTTGCGGTGCCAGCACACCGGGTTCTAGTCCCGGTCGGGGCACCGGATTCTGTCCCGGTTGCCCCTCTTCCAGGCCAGCTCTCTGCTGTGGCCAGGGAAGTGCAGTGGAGGATGGCCCAAGTACTTGGGCCCTGAACCCCATGGGAGACCAGGAGAAGTACTTGGCTCCTGCCATCGGATCAGCACGGCGCGCCGGCCGCGGTACGCCGGCAGCGGCGGCCATTGGAGGGTGAACCAAAGGCAAAGGAAGAAAGACCTTTCTCTCTGTCTCTCTCTCTCACTGTCCACTCTGCCTGTCTAAAAAATAAAATAAAATAAAACAAAAACAGAGTTAGGGGTAAGCATTTGGTCTAGGCCCACATGCTATGGGAGGAGTACCTGGGTTTTTACAGCCCAGGTCTTGCTCCCGATTCCAGCTTTCCTGCCACTGCAGACCCTGTGAGACATCAGGTGATGGCTTGGCTGGTTGGGTCCGTGCCATCTATTTGGAAGACCTGGACTGAGCTTCCCAGCTCCTGGTTTTGACTGCAGGTCCAACCCCAACCACTGCAGGTACCTGGGCAGTAAACTGGCATTTGGGAGCTCTCTGTGTCTGCCTCCCATATAAATAAGATTAATTTTTAAAAGCATATTTACCAGTCTCTCCTCTCCCCAGCACATACATTTATTATATATCCTTCTTCTTCACGTATACCCTTCAATTGCTACACTAAACATCCAGCTCACTGTAAGATTTTTATAATACAGAAGATGTCAAGGATTGCATGCTTATCGCCAAGCTATCACAATTCAAAGTACAAAATCATTGAAAAAGTTTTGGGGGCTGGAAGTGTGGCACAGATTAAGACATTACCTGTGACACCAGCACCCCATACAGGTGCCAGTTAATGTCCCAGCTGCTCCACTTCCAATTAAGCCCTGCTAATGGCCTGGAAAAGCAGTGCAAGATGGCTCAAGCACTTGGACCTCTATCACCCACGTGGGAGACCCGAAAGAAGCTACTGGCTCTTGGCTTCAGCATGGCCCAGTCCTCGCCACTGCAGCCATTTGGAAGGTTACCAGCAGATGGAAGATTAATCTCTGACTCACTCTCTCTGCCTTTCAAATAAATTTAAAAAACCTTTTTCTTAAAAAAATTTTCGGCCGGCGCCGCGGCTCACTTGACTAATCCTCCACCTGAGGCACCAGCACCCCAGGTTCTAGTCCCGGTTAGGGCGCCGGACTCTATCCTGGTTGCTCCTCTTCCAGTCCAGCTCTCTGCTTTGGCCTGGGAGTGCAATGGAGGATGGCCCAAGTGCTTGGGCCCTGCACCGGCATGGGAGACCAAGAAGAAGCACCTGGATCCTGGCTTCGGATTGGCGCAGCGTGCCAGCCATAGTAACCTTTTGGGGGGTGAACCGATGGAAAAAGAAGACCTTTCTTTTTGATTCTATCAGCTAGTATTTGCAGACACTATTCTTGTTTATGTGATCCCTTTGGTTCTTAGTCCTATCATTACGATCAATTGTGAACAGAAATTGATCACTGGGACTAGTGAGATGGCATTGGTACATGCCACCTCGATGGGATTGAATTCAAATCCCCTGGTATGTTTCTAACTCTACTGTTTGAGGTAAGTCAGCTTGAGCATGTCCCGAATTGCACACCTCTTCCCTCTCTTATTCCCACTCTTATATTTAACAGCGATCACTTTTCAGTTAAGTTTCAGCACTTAAGAAGAATTGTGTATTGATTACAGTATTCAACCAAAAGTATTAAGTAGAACAAACAAAAAAAATACTAAGAGGGATAACATATTAAGTGGCTCATCAACAGTCAGGGTGAGGGCTGATCAAGTTGAATGATCCAACACGGGAAGTGAGATACACAGCAGACCCATAGAATGGCAAATGTCCTAACAGCACTCTGGCCTCATAATCAGCCCTTAAGGCATGCGAATCCGGCTGAAAAGCCCATGAGAGTATTTCAGGCATGGAAAGCCAAGACACTCTGGGGGAAAAAAAAAAAACCTAAATGAAAGATCTCCACGAGTGAGATCCCAGTGGAAAGAATGGGTCATCAAAGAAGGAGGTACCTTTCGCTGAAGGGAGGAGAGAACTTCCACTTTGACCATGGCCTTGTCTAAATATGATCAGAGTCAGTGAACTCAGGGGGCTTCCATAGCCTTGGCAGCTCATGACAAGAGCCTAGGGTGATTACTGAGGCCATAAACAAGAGTGTCAATTTGTTAAGTCAACAACAGGAGTCACTGTGCACTTACTCTTCATGTAGGATCTTTGTCCTTAGTGTGCTGTACATTGAGATCTAATGCTATAACTAGTACTCAAACAGTATTTTTCACTTTATGTTTCTGTGTGGGAGCAAACTGTTGAAATCTTTACTTAATGTATGCTCAACTGATCTTCTGTATATAAAGAGAATCGAAAATGAATCTTGATATGAATGGAAGGGGAGAGGGAGTGGATAAGGGGAGGGTTGCGGGTTGGAGGGACGTTATGGGGGGGAAGCCATTGTAATCAATATTCTGTACTTTGGAAATTTATATTCATTAAATAAAAGTTAAAAAAAAAAAAAAAGAAGACCTTTCTCTCTCTCTCTCTCTCACTAACTCTGTCTGTAAAAAAAATTTTTTTTCAAGTAGCCAATATTGTAATTACAAATACAAAACCTAATTTAAAAATAGCATAGCTTAACATTTATTCTTAAGGTATACATAAGTGTACACATATTTAATTTTGAGGAGAAATAACATTTCTAAGTGAGCTCTAATTTTTCTCTATTAACTGACCTTAGGATTCCACAAACACTGGAACCTTTTGGTCAAACCTGGTATTTAGCCTGTTATATTAAAATTTATTCAGAACTGAATAATACTGCAGAATTAAGACACCAAATTGTGTCAGTACATATGTAGTCTTTTACAGCAAAAATTCAAATTTACAACATTAACCTGTATCAATTGCTAAGAGTCAGTAATCAAATAAGTTATCAGTTTGTTTCTTCAACGATATAAACTTACCTCCTTTGGTATTAGAACATTTTATTTCTACAGAATGTTAAAAAAAATAATAAAAAAAGGCCTATATACATAGGTCTACCTATAGCCACTAAAATAATTTAAAAATAGCAAAGTCACAGTAACCAAAATTTTTCTTGCACAAAACAAACCTGCACTTCATTTCTTCTGGCTAGAGGACATGAGTTCTAAGGTAGAACTTCTCAAACTTTCAAGTACACATGAACCACCAGGGCACCTTTCAACAGAAGATTCTGATTCAGAAGATCTGGATAAGGGCATGAGAGTCTGCCTTTCTGACAAGCTCCCTAGTAGTGCCCAGTTTTTAAGTACAGCACATTATAAACAGCAAAGTTACAAAGAAAAGGCATAGTTTACAATATTTAAAAATCCATAGTTAACATTTCCAAAAAAATTCCTAATTAATCAGTACCTTCCATGTTTATCTTACTTGATTCCCTATATGGATATAATAATCACTCCATCATTCTTAAAATCTAGAAAACTTTTAGGGGCCAGTGTTTGGCATGGTGGGCAAAGTCGCAGCCTGCAATGCCAGCATCTCATCTGGGCTCCAGTTCATATTCCAGCTGCTCTACTTCCAATCCAACTCCCTGCTAATGCATCTGAGAAAGCAGAGGAAAATGGCCCAAGTGCTTAGGCCCCTGCATCCATGTGAGGGACCAGGATGAAGCATGAAGCTCTTGGTTCCTGGCTTCGGCATGACCCAGCCCTGGCCACTGCAGCCATTTGAGGAGTGAACCAGCAGGTGGAAGATCACTGTCTCTCTCTTACATATAAGGAAAATAAATCTTTATAAAAAATCTAGATTGGGGCCAGCGCTGTGGCATAGTGGATAAAGCCGCCACCTGCAGTACCAGCATCCCATATGGGTGTCGGTTAGGGTCCCAGCTGCTCCACTTTGCATCCAGCTCTCTGCTATGGTCTGGGAAAGCAGTGGAAGATGGCCCAAGTCCTTGGGCCCCTGCACCTGTGTGGAAGACCTGGAAGAAGTTACTGGCTCCTGGCTTTGGATCGCCACAGCTGCCATCATTGTGGCCATCTGGGGAGTGAACAAGTGGATGGAAGACCTCTCTCTCTCTCTGCCTCTCTTTCTCTGTGTAACTTTGCCTTTCAAATAAATAAATAAATCTTTAAAAAATTTTAGAAAACATATATTCTTAGTCTCATCTACCTTTCTTTTTGGTCTTTTCCCATGTTTCTCGTACTCATACAAGTTCATCACAAGATTCATCCTTGTCTTTCTTTTCCATTCTAATGCTATCCCTGGATCACCTAGCTATTTGCCAATTTATTCAACATCTACATCTTCTGCCTGCATTTGCCTCCCAATCTTAGATCCAGATATTCGAGTACCTAATAGATATTCTAACAGCACCCATATAGACACCTCTACCTCAAAAATTGGAGGCTGGCATTATGTCACAGCTGATTAAGCTGCTGCCTATGATGCCAGAATCTCCCAGTAGAGTACCAACCAGTTTAAGTCCCAGGTACTCTGCTTCCAATCCACCTTCCTGATAATGTGCCTGGAAAAGCAGTGGCTTATGGCTCAAGTGCCTGAGCCCCTACCACTCATGTGGCAGACCTGGATGGAGTTCCTAGCTCCTGGCTTTGGCCTGGCCCAGCCCCAGCTGTTGCAGCCATTTGAGAAATGAACCAGCAGATGGAAGATCTGTCTCTCCCTCTCTTTCTACCTTCTAAAATAAATAAATAAATCTTAAAACAAACAAAAGCCTTAAACTGAACTCACCAACACCTTCTACCCCCAAGAAACCAGCTTTTCCAACCCTGCATTGACTCTGACCAGCACCACTATCCCCCTTTTGTCCAGACCACACCTTAAGACATTCTTTCCATGTCCCTCACCAAGTCTAGTTAATCTCTATCATCTAATTATAATCTCAAATCTTATTATTTTCTTTCTAGTATCAATACCAGTTTGAGGGCAGGCATTTTGGTGCAGAAGATTAAGCTGCTGCTTTTGACACCAGCACCCCAGATCAGAGTGCCAGTCTGAGTCTCCAATGCTCTGCTTTGGATCCAGCTTCCTACTAATGGGCCTGTGAAAGTAGTCTCCCAAGTACGCAGGCCCCTATCACTTATGAGAAACCTAAATGGAGTCCCTGGCCCCTGGCTTCAGCCTGACCCAGCCCCAGCTGTTGCAACTATTTGAGAAGTGAACTAGCAGTTGGAGGATCAATCTCTCTCTCGTCTTAAGTCTTGTTTAAAAAAAGAGAGAGAGAATACCAGTTTGGACATGGATCATTTCTCATCTGTTTACTACAGTAACCTTGTCAATCTTCTTGATTCTGATTCCATTTCCATTCTTGGTTACATTCCCCACAGTACCATGCAATCTTTGCAAATATAAATTGCTCAACATTCACCTGTTAATATTCACCAATAATTCCTTATTACCTTTAGGAAAAAGTACTTTTTTTTCATTACGTCATAAAAGCTCTTCACACTATTGATTTCCTTTCTCTCTCCTCTCTCTGAATTCCTACCACTTCTTAACAGTGAGCCATCGGCTTGCATGTCAAGCTATTTGTAGCTCCCTGAAAATGGAATATTCTCAAATGCCTCTATGCATTTGCATAAGCTATAATTCTCCTTTGTTTAAAATGCCCTTACCAGGGCCAGCACTACAGTGCAGCAGATTAAAGCCACAGCCTGCAGCATCAGCATCCCATATGGGCATCGGTTTAAGTCCCAGATGCTCCACTTCCAATCCAGCTCCCTATTAATGCACCTGGGAAAGCAGTGCAGATGGTCCAAGTGCTTGGGCACTTGCAACCATTTGAGAGACCAGAAGAAGCTCCTGGCTTCAAACTGGTCCAGCCCAGGTCATCGTAGCCATCTGGGGAGTAAACCAGTGGATAGAAGATCTCTCTCTCTCTCTCTCTCTCTCTCTCTCCTTTTCTTGCTCTGTAACTCTGCCTTTCAAACAAACAAATAAATCCCCTCCCCCAAAAAAAGTCTTTACCAAGTTAAGTATTAATCTGCTTTCAAGATTCTACTCAAAGGGCTGGTGTTGAGGCACAGCAGGTTAAGCCATCATCTGTGACACGGCATTCCGTATGAGAGCCATTTTGAGTCCTGGCTGATCCACTTTCAACCCAGATCCCTGCTAATGTGCCTGGGAAAGCAGTGGAGGACGGTCTGATTGCTTGGACCGCTGACACCAATGTGGAAGACCTGGATGGGTTTCCAGGCTCCTTGTGACTTTGGCCTGGTCCAGCCCCTGCTACTGTGGCCATTTAGGGAGTGAACCAGCAGACAGCAGATCTCTTACTCTTTCTCCTCTGTGCGTGTGTATGTGTGTGTGTGTCTCCCTCTTCCTCTAACTCTGCCTTTCAAATAAATAAAATAAATCTTAAAAAAGAAAAAAAAGTTCTACTCAAGTATCCATGCCTTAAAATGTCCTTCCTGGCGCTGGCACTGTGGCATAGCAAGTAAAGCTGCCATCTGCAGCTCAGGCATCCCATATGGGCAACTGGTTTGAATCCCACCTGCTCCACTTCCAATCCAGTTCTCTTTTGGAGGCCTGAGAAAGCAACGGAAGATGACCCAAGTGTTTGGGCCCCTGCTACATACATAGGAGACCTGGATAAAGCTCCTGGCTTCAGCATGGCCCAGTGCTGCCTAATGCAACCAACTGTGGAGTAAACCAGCAGATGGAAGGCATCTCTTTCTCTCCCCACTTCTCTCTCTATAACACTGACTTTTAAAATAAATAAATAAATCTTCAAAAAAAAAAAGCTTTTCCTAATCACAAGTCTGAGATAACCCCACAGACTTCTGATCCCTATCTCTACTCTAATACATCAGCTGTATTGGAATTGTTAGTTGATTCATCTCCACTACACTGAGCTCATCAATTAGGTGAACAACTGCCCAGTCCAAAATAAGTTCTCAATAAATGCGGACTAAACTGAATAATACTCAAGAATAATTATTATGGCTATATAGTTAAACTATAAATAACTTCCAATAACAGTATCTCTAAAATAAAAAATTAACAACTTTATTTAGGTCAATCACATTTTGTAAGACTTCCCAAGACAAAGAAATCCAAAATATTCTAGGTATTCATTTATTCCCAATGATCTAAAGGCATGTGGTAAAAACATTAGAAACAAAGCCTTCTGTACACTGCTTTAATTTCACCGACTACAGTAGTAGACATATTTTTATTTTTTTATTTTTTTTATTTTTTTTTTTTTTATTTTATTATTTTTTTTTTTTGACAGGCAGAGTGGACAGTGAGAGAGAGAGACAGAGAGAAAGGTCTTCCTTAGCCGTTGGTTCACCCTCCAATGGCCGCCGCGGCCGGCGCGCTGCGGCCGGCGCACCGCGCTGATCCGATGGCAGGAGCCAGGAGCCAGGTGCTTTTCCTGGTCTCCCATGGGGTGCAGGGCCCAAGCACCTGGGCCATCCTCCACTGCACTCCCTGGCCACAGCAGAGGGCTGGCCTGGAAGAGGGGCAACCGGGACAGAATCCGGCGCCCCGACCGGGACTAGAACCCGGTGTGCCGGCGCCGCTAGGCGGAGGATTAGCCTAGTGAGCCGCGGCGCCGGCCAGTAGTAGACATATAAAAGCACTAATCTCTTCTCCAATAACTGAAGCAAGGAACAAGTGTAGTAAAATTGCGTGCTATTGCTCAAGCAATAGATTTACACCTTGACTCTTCTGCTTGCTAGCCATGTAGCCTTGGTTAACAAAGAGCATCCACAATCCTCAGTTTCTTCAATGGATGAAAAATAGAACTGCTTACCTAACTCCCCAATTGCTATAAATATTCATATATGAATGTGAAAACATTTCTATAATCCATAAAGTGCTAAATAAATTTGAACTATTTGTATTAGTTTAAATCCCAACATTTAAAATATGCCAAAGATTTTACAGGCACAAATTTAAGTTAAAAGTCTTATGGGCTCATTTAACCTCCTACTTCTACATCACACTTCTCTCCAAGGCCAGAAATTCATAAATAAAATTAAGTTCCATGACCTCCAGATCACAAACTTGTCCAACAGTTCTCAATATTCTTATAAGACTGACATACTTAATATCTAATTTAATAATAATCTGCTAATTTTTTTAAAGTGGTTATTTTAGAAATCTCAAAGTAAATCTCAAGGTAAGTTGTTGGTAAAGTCATTAAAATCTCAGCTCCATTTTAAAAAATTAATTGGAGGACAAAAATCAGCAGGGAATATTTGAAGATATTTTAAAAACTCTTTTTCTAAAAACTGTTAAGATGGAACTCTCTGCTGACAAACTTTATCTGCTACAGCCTAATACAAAAGTTAAAAAGTCACCCTTACAAAACCAGGACCTTTCCCCCACAAATTTCTGGCTTATTTCTCAGATATGCATGCTGGTCTATCAATCAGAAGAGAAAATTTGCTGCATTTTTCTAAACTAAAAAAGTGACAGGGTACATTAACTCTGCTCTCAGCAGTATCTTTCCTTGTTAACTAAGGACTTACTGGGATTAATGGAATATATCAGGAAAACAGTTTTCAGTCTCTTCTGTTGTATTTATAAAAATAGGACTCCTTAACTTTCAAAGGGCAAAACTCTTTTTAAAAAAAAAGAAAAAGAAAAAAGAAAATCTACTACAAAAGTCAGCACTTCGGTACCTGATTGTGGTAATAAGGCCAAAATCCAAGACGAAGCCCTTTATTGCACATCGTGTTCCAACGTCTTGGGCAGCCCCGTCTTGCGACCTCTCCAGATTGGCTGCTCCTGCTCTCTCTACTGCAGAGAGAACTTCAATTAGATAAATTCTGAAGCTCATAAATCTAAACTGGCTTCTCCCCTCACTGGAGGCAAGGATGGTAAGACTCACTAAAAAGATTCAAGTTAGAGGTTTCAAATAAATCTAAGTGGCATGAAACCACAATAATGTAAGCAGCTGAGAGTCTTATTATGCAACAGACTATCCTTTAAAAAAAAAGTCTTCAGGGAAAAGAATGGCAGCAAATTACTAGACAACCTGAAAAAACAGGCTGCAAAATCATAAATCACTAAAAAAGTGAAACAGTCTCCACTCATCTTGAATTTACAACATACATAGTACAAACTTACAGCCTACCATCCATAACCATAATCCTTATGAGAAAAGCAAGCAGGAAAAAAACTAGGACACAGTATCAATTTATTTTTACACCCTAACATAACTTCAGTGAAAAAAATGCTTGGTTTAAATACTGGTTAGGAAAGGAAGCAGTCGTTTCCCTGCTGACTTAAGCCTAGCCTCCCAAGCAAGGCTTCAGAAAATGTCTTCACCTACAACAGTGCACAGGCAGAAGGAGCACAGGCTACAGCAGTCTTCCTAGTGACACTCCCATGTAACATAAATGGGGTATATTTCTGGGACAGACTGCCAACAAGTTACTGAAAGAAGAGAAACAAAAATAGGAAAAACTTAATAAATAAGCAGGCCAACAACCTCACATGTTTTATTATGACAGTAAGCTTAAGTCTTAAATAAAGTTACCTTGAGGTTACCAGATCTAAACCACATTTTCCACACTACCATTACCTGACTTGGGAAAGACAGTATGAGTTTTCAAGCTGGCTTGCCATAGAGACTTGGAATGATGCATAACATGTATAAAGCACTTCTTCAAGAAAGTCAACAAGCCCCATTCCAAAGAACTCTGTGATTACAATTTTTCAATGGGAGATACAGACAATTTGAAGCACCTTTATCACCATGAATTTTTATCAAAATGAGCTGGTATAAACTATATAATAGAATGAAGTTAATACAGTTAAGATACTGTGTTTACTAAATAATTAAACAATTATTTTAACCTTACCTGAGTGTGGAAATTTGAAATGGTTGTTGTTTCAATATCTTTCTTGCCCAGAATTTCCATTTTCACTGGAGTGTTGGGGAAATTAAAAGCAAAGTAGTCCAAGAAGTCTGGGAGATAAGCGGCCGCTCCATGCACTATTGCTAAAGCATAGTAAGCAGCATTTTTCTCATTTTCGCTGAATGTCAAAGCAAGAAACTCCTCAGAAAATCTCTCCATCTCCATTGGAGACAAAAATGAGAGTTCATCCATGTAAGCATGAAGGACAAGAGCACCACCATTGGACTGGTGTTCCTCATGAATAAAGTTGCTAAATTTAGTACCTGTTTTTAAGAAATTTCTACGAATAGAATGTTCCTGGTGAGTCATGAAAGGTGTTTGTACTCCCTGGGGTACCCGATATTCTTGCATGCCCAAGTTTAATCGGCATAGCTGTTCATCTTTCAGATACCTGAAGGACTCCTTATTAACTCCTGAAGTGCTATTTAGTTGTCCTTGGGAGAGGATTTCCTTACTGATGCGAGTCAGGCCAGCACAGACAGTTTGTACTTCCTTATTGTACATTTTAAGACGTCTTCCTCGCATGTCTTCTCGGTGTTTCTTTTTCTTTTTCTTCTTTATTTTCTTCAAGACAAAATCATCAGCTCTCTGGGTTTTACCATTTTCATCTGGTGTTTCTGGCCACAATAATTAAAAAGAAGTTAGTTGCTAAGACTAGTGTCAATATACAAGCTTCTTAAGGTACTTGATCACAAATTAAAGTCTATCTTCAATTTCTCAGAATTTTCCATTACAACTTACATCTTTAGAAAATGAATGACACAAAGATCTTAAAATACAATAACATTCTTGGTTGAAGATTAGGTTAAAAAGTAGGTAATACAAGGGTACGCATATAAAATGACTTGCAATAAAAACTGAAGGAAATAACCAAGATATTTCACATAAGCTATAATCCTATGAAACATTTGTTCAGTAACCATTGTAAACTTATTTTGAAGAAGCTTGTCATATTTTGCTATCAATCCATAAATCACTATGGTTCATGTAGGTGGGTCAAAGGCAAATTAAGCCATAAGACACTGTTTTTTTCCTATCTAATAGGCATGGTTTTTTGGTCTTTCTCATATACTGTTGCAGGAAGTATAAACTGATACAATTTTCATGGACAGCAATTCAGTGAAATGTATCAAAGGCCCTGAAAATTGTTATAACCCACAGACCCAGATTCTACTCCAAGTAAAAGTTACCTAAGAAAATAATTGAAGACGATAAAGATATCCCTAACACTATTATTTAAAACAAAAACTGAGAATCCCCTAAATATCTAATAACAAAAGACTAACCTCTGGTAGTAGTGGTACTGCATACTATAAAATATTACCCATCCATTATAAATTATATCATAGGTGAAAGAATCACAGGGTTACAAATGCTTTCATTGTCACTCTTTAAAGAGCCTTCCCTAACAACTCTTCCTTATCCAATTTGGATAGCCACTCCTGCCACATTCTCCCTCAGCACTTTACTTCTCTATCATACTCTGTGTTATTACAAAAGCTAATTTTCTACCTCTCCTTCTAGACTGTAAGCAACTGAAGGTCAGGGCTATGTCTTACCTTTCTTCCCAAAGCACTTAATCCATACATATTCTGAACCCATTTTCATATTATTAAACACTCGTTCATTCATTAAGTACCTGTCATATAGCCAGGCATATTTCTGGGCACTAGGGATATGGTACTAAGAGAGACACAAACCCTGCTCTCTTGGATATTACAATCTAGTTGGACAAGAAAAAGAAAGTGCCAAGTAGTGATAAGCAGGCATCTCAAAATGGTTGGGAAGCACTTTTTGAGAGATGACAATTAGACTGCTTCCTTAATGCTAATATAAATCAGGCATCTGAAGATCTAGGGGAAATTATTCCAGAGAGAAGCAAAGGATTAGAGAGAAGAAGTCTGGTTGATCTAAATATGTTTAATAAGGATGTAACACAGAAAAATACCTACAGAAATACATACCAAGGCATTAGTAGTGGTTATCTATGAGTAGTAGCATTATAAATGTCTAGTTTCTTTTCTGCTTATTTATACTAATTTTCTACAAAAAAATACAACTTCTATAATTTAAAAACTTACTTTTGATTTTTAAAACATTATCATGGATTGATAAGTCCAAGACAAAATGTAATCTTTTATTTCTAGTTAGAAAATACATCTAGTGAGAAATCTTTAGGATTAAATATCAAATGTAATCCTGACCAACTGTTAAGTCTGGTCTAATACTGCATGGAATTGTTCCACCAAATAATACGATTTCTAGAATGACTCTAATATTTCACTTTAAGACAGATATTTCAGGTAATTCTATTACTAGAGCTCAGTAGAACAAGTTCACTAAATTGTAAAGAAAATAATCTACTTGGTATATTCAAGAAAAATAATTTTAAAACAAATTTATTGTGTTGCAAAAAATCTAAAATCCATGCATATGAGGGGTCTTCATAAAGTTGATGGAAAATATATACTATGAAAAACTGCATGGACTTCAAATTTTTTGCAGCAAAATAGTTGAACTTCATTTTCCATGTCCTTTTTGAAGTATCCTTGTATATAAATACTAGTATGTCATAGTTGCAGTACTCTATATGAAATCACTCCAAATCACCAGATACTATAACAGTTACAAAACCATCTAAGGAAAATACTGCTCTCTGTGTCTCTTCCCCCTCTCTCTGCCTTTCAAATCAATAAAAAGTAAATCTTAAAAAAAAAAAAATAGAAAAAGAAAACCCTTGATCTGCAAACATTACTTCTAACTAAACAGATGAAATACAAAATATACATGTAATCAGATTGCTAAAACTGGTAAAATACTCAATTTTTCATTCTCTATACAACTAAACATTTCACTAATTAAAACTTAGTAACAGACATATTTCTTATGAAATAAAAATATTTCTTACCAAATAAAACAAACTAATTAAATTATTTTCTCAGCATCAAATGAGTAATAAGGAAACTCTCCCAGGAACTAAACATTAATATAATTAAATAGAATAGAGAGACAGGTGCTTGACCCAAACTTAAAACACTGCTTGGGATGCCCACATCCCATAAATGAGTGCTTGAGTTCAAGTCTCGGATCCACTTCTGGTTCCAGCTCTCTGGCAGTGCATACCCAGTGAGACAGCACATGATGGCTCAAGTATTTGGGTCCCTGCCATCTGCATGGAAACCCAGACTGGATTCTGGGCTCCTGGCTTCAGCCTAGCCTAGCCCGAGCTGTTGTGGACATTTGGGAGAGGGAATTGGTAGGTAGATCTCTGTCTCCATCTTTTCACCTTTCGAATAAATTGTTTTTAAAAATGGTTGAAGCCGGCGCCGTGGCTTACTAGGCTAATCCTCCGCCTAGCAGCGCCAGCACACCAGGTTCTAGTCCCGGTCAGGGCGCCAGATTCTGTACCGGTTGCCCCTCTTCCAGGCCAGCTCTCTGCTGTGGCCAGGGAGTGCAGTGGAGGATGGCCCAGGTGCTTGGGCCCTGCACCCCATGGGAGACCAGGATAAGTACCTGGCTCCTGCCATCAGATTAGCACGGTGCGCTGGCCGCAGCGCGCCAGCCGCGGCGGCCATTGGAGGGTGAACCAACGGCAAAAAAAAGGAAGACCTTTCTCTCTGTCTCTCTCTCTCACTGTCCACTCTGCCTATCAAAAAAAAAAGGTTGAGAGAGGGGCCGCCGCTGTGGCGCAGTGGGTTAATGCTCTGGCCTGAAGCACCAGCATCCCATATGGGCGCCAGTTCTAGTTCCAGCAGCTCCACTTCCAATCCAGCTCTCTGTTGTGGCCTGGGAAAGCATTAGAAGATGGCCCAAGTCCTTGGGCCATGTACCCACATGGGAGACCCGGAAGAAGCTCCTGGCTTCAGATCTGCACAGCTCTGGCCATTGCAGCCAATTGGGCAGTGAGCCATCAGATGGAAGAACTCTCTCTCTCTCTAACTCTTTCAAATAAATAAATCTTTAAAAAAAAATTGGTTGAGAGAGATGGACATTTGGCATAGCAAATTTAGATGCCAAATGGGATATCTGAATTCCATATTGGTGCCCAGGTCAAGACCTGGTTCCACTTCAAATTCCAGCTTCCTTCCTGCTATAATGTGCACTGTGGAAAACAGGAGATAGCTCAAGTAGTTGGGTTCTGTCACTTACATGGGAGACCCAGACTAAGTTCCAGACTCCTGGCTGCAGCCTGGCCCAGCCCCAGATGTGGCTGGCATTTGGAGAGCAAACCAGTGGATGAGAGGTGTCACTCTATATCTTCATCTTTCAAATAAATAAATATATAGAATACCAGCATTGTGGTATAACAGGTGAAGCCATCTCCTGCAATGCTGGCATCCCATATGGGTGCAGTTTGAGTCCTGGCTACTCTACTTTTGATTTAGCTCCATTAATGCACCTGGGGAAAGCAACAGAAGATGGCCCAAGTGCTTGGGCCCCTGCACCCACACAGGAAGTTCCCGGCTCCTGGCTTTGGCCTGGCCCAGCTCTGGCCATTGCAGCCATTTGGGAAGTAAACCAGTGGATGGAAGATTGATCTCTCTCTCTCTCTCTCTCTCTCTCTCTCTCGTTCTCCCCCTCCTTCTCTAATCTTTCAAATAAATAAATCTAAATAAGTAAATATAAGTTAGACCAATTTAATAATCATCTAAATTATCCTCTGCTAAACATTCTAGCAATTTCACAGGAAAAAAAGGAAAAGAAAAAATGTCTCAATAGATCTTGCTTTAAAAGCTTCAGAAGAACTAATTGGTATGCAGAAGACGAGTTTCAACCTAGATCTGCCACTAAAATTGAACCATGAAGAAATTACCTTGATCGTAACACATTCTCTATATTACTATCAGCTTACCAGTGGTATTTCTCTTGTTTAAGATTTATTTATTTGAAAGGCAGAGGTACAGAAAGAGGCGGAGAGGGAAGCAGAGCAGCTGAGACATGAACAGGTGACCATATGGGATGCCTAACCTGATGCCTCACAACGCCAACCCCTATAAGTGCTATACCTAACATGGCCAAGTCTTTCTGAGTTTTATTCCAAAACACATTTACATGAAAACCATTCTATTAGTCCACTATGGCCTCTCTCAAAGAAAAAAAAACTGTACAAGAAAATTATAAAGACCTTAAATCATAATCTCATATCTTCACAATAAAGTTTAAAATATGATATAAACATCAATCTACCTCCTCCTTAATTCTGTTTTTCAATATCTGACTCTTATCCAAGGCTAAGATATAGTAAACTTGCCTAGTTTATTTGGGACTATACATCTCATATTAGCTAATGAATTTTCATGAATAAATTGCTAATTATGGTGGTGGCAACTAATTGAGAATTATAATATTGAGAATTATTGTGGTGGCATAAATATATACATGTTGTTAAAGGTTATTACAATAACTTAGCCATTGTTTCTTTATAAGAAAGACAACTAACTACTCACCTTGAACAAAAAATGGTATTTAAAAGTCAACATAGGGGTAAGCATTCGGCCTAGTAGGTAAGCCACTGATTGGGATAACCACGTCCCAAACTGACATGCCTGGATTCGAGTTCCAACTCTGGCTCCCAACTCCAGCTTCCTGACAATGTGCACTTAGGAGATAGCAAGTGATCACTAAAGTAGTTGGGTCCCTGCCACCTACATGTGAGACCTGGAATGAATTCCAAGGTTCTTACTTTGGCCTGGGCGAGCCCCAGGCTTGGCCATTATGGCCATTTGAGAAGTGAACCATCAGACAGGAGATCTTTCTCTCTATTTCAGTGTGTGTGTGTGTGTGTGTGAGAGAATCTATCTCATATGATTTTTTTTAAATTTTAGGTCAATGTCTAAAGTCTTCATCTTTTCATTTCTGATCATGTTTTAGTTAGACAAGTATTCCCCCATAACATAAAAGCTAAAAGTTACTAACCTCAATTCTTTACAGAAAAACAGCCAAGCTATGCTATCCCTAGGATTAAGAAGAAATTTCACAAATCAAACTATGAAGTTCAATATAAAAATACAAAATCCCACAAAAGATATAAATTGATTCGAGAAAAATTGCTGGCTGTCTTTAAAAAGGTCATTATAACTACAATCAGATTAATATATGACATTATGAATATAATCCTCATGTACGTTAAAAATGAGGATAATCCAAAAAGTTCATGGAAATGAAATTAGAAGATAACTTATTTGGACACAAAAATTTTGAAATTCACAGATAAGAAAAGTCTTCAAAGCATTTATGGAAATGTATTTTATAAAAAATTATGTAGGCCGGCGCCACGGCTCACTAGGCTAATCCTCCACCTAGCGGCGCCGGCACACCGGGTTCTAGTCCCGGTTGGGGCGCCGGATTCTGTCCCGGTTGCCCCTCTTCCAGGCCAGCTCTCTGCTGTGCCCAGGGAGTGCAGTGGAGGATGGCCCAGGTGCTTGGGCCCTGCACCCCATGGAGACCAGGAAAAGCACCTGGCTCCTGGCTCCTGCCACCGGATCAACGCGGTGCACCAGCCACGGCGGCCATTGGAGGGTGAACCAACAGCAAAGGAAGACCTTTCTATCTGTCTCTCTCTCTCACTGTCCACTCTGCCTGTCAAAAAATAAAAAAAAAAAAAAAAAATTATGTAAGGGTTTCAAAATATTTTTTCCACCAAAATAAACAATTTTCAATGCTGTTTTCCACAAACTTTTAACATACACTTTTATTATCAATATTATCATCTATAAACAGCATAATTTATTTACTATCATATTATTGAAAGTTTTTCATTAATACACCTTCCATTAAAGTCATTAAAGTTTTTTTTTTTTAAATGATGCTCAATTTCCTTGTCAGTCACTGACATAGTAAACTTTTTTTTTTTTTTTTTTTTTTTGACAGGCAGAGTTAGACAGTGAGAGAGAGAGAGACAGAAAGGTCTTCCTTCTTCTGTTGGTTCACCCCTCAAATGGCTGCTATGGCCAGTGCACTGCGCCAATCCGAAGCCAGGAGCCAGGTGCTTCTTCCTGGTCTCCCATGCTGGTGCAAGGCCCAAGCACTTGGGCCATCCTTTACTGCCTTCCAGGGCCACAGCAAGAGGAGCAACCGGGACAGACTCCGGTGCCCCAACAGGGTCTAGAACCCGGGGTGCTGGCGCCTCAGGCAGAGGATTAACCAAGTGAGCTGCGGCGCCGGCCGGTAAACTTTTTTTTTAAGATTTATTTTATTATTTATTTAAAAGTCAACTCCACAACAGCCGGAGCTGCGCCGATCTGAAGCCAGGAGCCAGGAGCTTCTTCTGGGTCTCCCATGCTGATGCAAGGGCCCAAGGATTTGGACCATCTTTTACTGCTTTCCCAGGCCATAGCAGAGAGCTGGATTGGAAGTGGAGCAGCAGGAACTTGAAGCAGCGCCCATATGGGATGCCGGCTCTGCAGGCAGCGGCTTTACCCACTACGCCACAAAACTCGCCCCAAAGTCTCATTAAATTCATAACACCATTGTTATACTTTAATTGTAGCTTAGAATTTTTTAAAGATTTATTTATTTGAAAGGCAGAGTTACAGAAAGGGAGAGGGAGAGGCAGCAGCAGAGAGAGAGAAATCTGCTGGCTCACTCTCCAAATAGCCACAACAGACAGGGCTGGGCCAGGATGAAGCCTGAACCAGAAGCTTCTTCATCCAGGTCTCCCACATGGGTTCAGGGACCAAAGCACTTGGGCCATCTTCTGCTGCTTTCCCAGCAGGGAGCTGGATCAGAAGTAGAGTAGCCAATAGTCTAACTGACACCAATATGGGATGCCAGTGATCCAAGTGGAGGCTTTACCTGCTGTGCCACAATGCCAACCCCAGATTAGAACTTTAAAACTTGTAATATATTTAAAATCAGGCCAGCGCTGTAGCGCAGCGGGTAAAGCCACCATGGCCTGCAGTGCCAGCATCTCATATGGGCATCAGTTCAAGTCCTAGCTTCTCCACTTCCCTTCTGCTCCATTTCCATCCAGCTCTCTGCTATGACCTGGGAAAGCAGTGGAAAATGACCCAGGTCCTTGGGCCCCTGTACCTGCATGGGAGGCCCAGAAGAAACTCCTGGCTCCTGGCTTCAGATTGGCACAGTTCTGGCTGTTGCAGCCATCTGGGGAGTGAACCAGTGGATGGAAGACCTCTCTCTCTCTCTGTGTAATTCTGCCTTTCAAATAAATAAATAAATCTTTAAAATATATATTCAAAATCATGTTAATACAAATACAAAACAATTATAATTATTTACATTAGTCATAATAAAGGAAAAAACTAAAGCTGTTTCCTGAAGATAACTCTTTCCAATTTTCTTCAGAATTTTTCCAGTTTTACATAAAACCCTGACCCAAAAGAAAAAAAAAAAAAACAAAAAGCTGCTCATTATGAAATTTGTTACAACTGACAAATCTACACTGGTACATCATCATTACCTGGAGTCTATGGTTTACATTAGTGTTCACTCTTGGTGATATACATTTTGTGGGTTTGGACAAATGTATTACGACCTATATCCACCATTATAGTTATCACGCAAAGTAGTTTCACTCCCCTACCAAATCCACCGTGCTCTGCCTATTCACTCCTCCCTCCCCTGCCTCCTAAGCAACTATTGATGGTGTTCCTGTCTCCATAGCTTTCTCTTTTCCAGAGTATTAAGTAACTGGAATCATACAGTACATAGCCTTTGCAGACTGACTTTTTTCACTTAGTAATATCTATCTAAGATTTCTCCATTTACTTTCATGGCTTGACACATCATTTCTTTTTAGTGCTGAATAATATCCCATTGTCTGGATGGGCTAATGTTTATCCATTTATCCACCAAACAACATCTTGGTGGCTACCAAGTTTTGGCAATTATGAATAAAGCTGTTAAAAACACTCATGTGTACCTTTTTTGTGTAGAACTATTTTCAATTCCCTTGGATAAATACCAAGAAGTGTAACTGCTAGATCATATATACACTGAAAGTAGGTTTAGTCTTGCTAGACACTAATTGTCTTCCAAAGTGGTTGCACCAAGGTTAGCATTGTGGCACAACAGATTAAGCCACCACCTGCAGCACCAGTAACCCACATGGGCACCAGTTCAAGTTCTAGATGCTCCACTTCTAATCCAGCGCCTTGCTAACATGCCTGGAAAGGCAGCAGAGGATGGCACAAATGCTTGGCCCCTACACCCACATGGGAGACCTGGATGAAGCTCCTGGCTCCTGGCTCTGGCCTGGCCCAGAACCAGCCCTGGCCTTTGTGGCCATTTGGGCAGTGAACCAGTGAATGAAAAATATCTCTCTCTCTCCCTCTCCCTCTGTAACTCTTTCAAATAAACAAATAAATAAACCTTTAAAAAAAACAGTTGCTGTACTATTTTGCATTCCCACCAACAAATGAGGCACCATAATCTTGTGTTATTATCTCTGTAACTTATTTTTCATTGGTAAAATGAGAAACAATAGTATTGCCTCAAAATCAGCGTGCAAAGTAAATTGAAAAAATGCATGTTAAGTACATAAAATAGTTCAAGAATATAAGAAATAATCAATACACACTAACTACTACTATGACCTCAAAATAGTTTAATTCTAGAGATAGGAGAATGTACTACTTAAGGCAAAAGAAGTCGCTTTAGAGTTAGACCTAGGTTAATGGTCCACATCTACTGCTTACTAAGGTCTCTGGCCACACTCAAAAATCTCTTTAAAACTCAATTTCCAGGGCCTGTGTTGTAGTGTAGCAGGTAAAGCTGCCACCTGTGACGCCAGCATCCCATATGGGTGCCGGTTCGAGACCTAGCTGCTCCACTTCTGATCCAGCTCACTGCTAATATGCCTGGGAAAGCAGTAGAAGATGGCCCAACTGCTTGGACTCCTGCACTTATGTGGGAGATTTGAAGGAAGCTTGACTCCTGGCTTTAGCCTGGCCCAGCCCTGACCTTTGCAGCCCACTGGGGAGTGAACCAGTGGAGGGAGGATCTCTGTCTCTCTCTGAAAAGGAAAAAAAAAAAAAAAACCTCAATTTCCTCAGCTTAAAATGTTATTAATGATAGTATATATCTCACAGTTATTGTAAGGATTAAATGAGAAAATGAATATAAAGCTCTCACCACAATATCTGACATATAACTAAGTGTTTGTCATCCTGATGATCATAATTATAATCATAAAGAAGTATTTTATAATATTCTTTAAAATAATTAGCAAAAACAAGGGAAAGCATTTGGTACAGTGGTTAGGATGCCACTTTGTAAGCCAGCATAACACACCAGAGTACCTGGGTTCCACTGCCATCTCTTCTTACAATTCCAACCACCTGTTAATGCACACTGTGGGAGGCAGCAGACCACGGCTCAAGTATCTGGATCCCTATCACCTACGTGAGAGATCCAAATGGAGTTTCTGGGCTCCTGGCTTCAACCTGGCCCAATCCTGGCTATTGTGCATGTTGGGAGTAAACCCATGGATGGAAGATCAGTGTTTGTCTGCCTCTATCTTTCAAACAAATTCAAATACCTAATTTCAAATTAAAGGAAAAAAAGTAAAAATTAAAAAATTGGCAACAACTCTGGAATATCAAAAGTAAAGTGGTGGGGGGGATGTTGTTGCATAGTGAGTTAGGCCACTGTCTATGATACTGGCATCCTATGTGGGTGCCAGTTCATATCCTGGCTGTTAGACTTATGATCCAGCTCCCTGCTACTGCACCTGGGAAAGGAGCAGAAGATGGTCCAAGTGCTTGGGCCACTGCACCCAGAGGAAAGACCTGGAATAAGCTCTTGGCTCCAGCCTGGCCCTGTCCTGGACATTGTAGCCATTTGGGGAGTGAACCAACAGATGACAGATATCTCTCTCTCTGTTTTTCTCCTTTTCCATCTCCCTCTGTATCTCTACCTTTCAAATAAGCAAATCTTAAAAAAAAAAAAAAAAACTTAAGCTGGGAGCAAGCATTGTGGCACAGCTGGTTAAGCTGCTTTGTAATGCCAGCATCCGTATCAGAGTGCTGGTTTGAGTCCCCACTAAAACACTTCCTGTAACTGCCAGGGTTGGGCCAGGTTGAAGCCAGGAGTCCATAACTTCCTCTGGGTCTCTCACATAGGTGGGAAGGGATCCAGATACTTGAGCCATCACTTGCTGCCCCCCAGGATGTACATTAGTAGGAAGCTGATCCATCTTCCTGCTACTGCACCTGGGAAGGCAGAGGAAGATGGCCCAAGTACGTGGGTCCCTGCCACCAAGGGGGAGATCAGGATGGGCTTCCAAGTTCCAGGCTCTGCCTGGCCCAGCTCTGGCTATTTGCACCCATTTGGGAGTGAACCAGTGAATGAAAGATCTCTCTCTCTCTCACTCCCTCCTTTCTTACCCACCCCCGCCTTTCGAATAAACAAATCTTAAAATAGTCAGAAATGACCAGTGTACAGTACAATGTAGTATAACACAGGAAAACAAAAATCTCTGAAAGAAGGAAGAAAACTTATTTACCAAATGTATGCTAGAAACCATCATGAAATTTTATCTTAACACCAAATAAACCAGTAAAATACAAGTAGCAATCTTGTCCCCAGAGAAGAAAACAGACCCTGAATCAATATTATATAACTGAGATTAGGTCACAAAGCAAGGTAACAGCCAAAATTCAAACCTTTACTTGTCCAATTCCAAATTCAAATTTTCTCATACACTACACAATGCTCTTCCTTTCTGTTTCCTCTTCCTGCAATACTCTCCCAGGTAATCAACTAAGATCACCTGGTTATAATTAACAGTTCTGAAGAGCTTTGAAAGAATCTCCAATTACAGGTGTATTACAAACATAAATTAAAGGAGTTAACAAATCCTTAATGTCCATTATGTAACTGTGCATAATCAAAAGATGGCATTATTAATACTATGTACAAGTTTTTATGCCCTGAATAGCATTTTTGCTTCTCCCTGGGTGGGCAAGGAAAAATAACAATCCCTTTATATATAAGATTTTCTGTTCATTTCAATTCTCTTTAAAATCTCACTAATTCTCCATTCCCATCACCAAAAACAATCAAGTGTTTCTGGATTTAAAATTCCTGCCAACAGCTTTGTGACATCATAGAAAATTTCCATCAACTGTCTGCCTTAGGGAAACTTTCCCTGTGATGGCAGTTAGACAGCTGGTCAAAGGTAAAAAAAAAAAAAAAAAAAATGAAAAAGGAAGTATGATTCACAGGGGCACACATACGTGCCATCTAGTCACTCCATGACACCAGAAAACAGAAGGGTTATGCCCCTTTTCTTTCCTTTTTAAAAATACATTAAAATATTATTAAAATTGTAAATTCATGAGCAAAGAATAGTTATAAAGCAGTGGGACTCCTAGGTCACTTTACATCTTTAAAAATCGTTTTACTTCCCATTTTACAGATGAAGCAAATTTACCATTTAAAATTTTCATTTCAATTATCAATGTTATCAATGAGCAACGCTAAATGTGTGGGTCATAACAAGTTGTAATTAGCCTATACATGAATTCAGGTTGAGTACTGTTGGGCTGGTGTGCAGGAACAAGTTTCTTACAGAGACTGGCAAATTTTTTCTGTGAAGAACCAGAGAGTAGGATTTTGCAGGCCATATGGTTTGTCTCAACTAATACTCCTGCAGTGTAAGAACAGCCATAAACAATATATATATGAATGAACAGAACTATATTCCAATAAAACTTTATTTCAGACACTGAATTTGAATTTTGTAAGGTTGTCATGTGTTACAATGTTTTCTTCAGTCATTTAAAATGTAAACACAGGGCTGGGCATTGGGCCTAGCAGTTAAGTTGCCACACCCCATATCAGAATATCTGAGTAACTGATACTTGTCTCAGTCTCCTGACCCCAGCTTTCTGTTAATATAGACCTGTAAGTAACTGGATTCTTGCCATTCACATGAGAGATCTGGATGGAGTTCCCAGCACCCTGCTTTGGTCCCTGGCCAAAATCATTGCTACTGCAGGAATCTGGGGAGTGAATCAGTGGTTGAGACCTCATGCCTGCTTTCTGCTTAAAAATAATAATTCTTTTTAATATCTGACATATTTTAAATATTTACTTATTTGAAAGACAGAGTTACAGAGAGGTCAAGGCAGAGAGAGAGAGAGAGAGAGAGAGAGAGAGAGAGAGAGAGAAAGAGAGGTCTTCTATCCACTAGTTCACTCCCCAATTGGCCACATCGGCCATGGCTGAGCTGATCTGGAGCCAGGAGCCAGGAGCTTCTTCTGGGTCTTCCACGTGGGTACAGGGGCCCAAGGACTTGTGCCATCCTCTACTGCTTTTCCAGGCCATAGCAGAGAGCTGGATCAGAAGTGGAGCAGCCAGGACTCAAACCAGCGCCCATATGGGATGCCAGCACTGCAGGCAGCAGCTTTACCCTCTATGCCACAGCATCACCCCTCAAATAAATAATTTTTAAATATTTAGAATGCAAAAACCATTCTTACCTCACAAGTTGTACCCAAAAAAAAGGCAGAAGAACTATTTGTTTTCAAAAAAGTTTTTCAGTGGAACAATAATCTTTTCAACAAGCTGGAGCAACTGCCAATCCATAGGTAAAAAATTAAGTAAATAAACCTCAAACTAAAACCCACTCCAATACAAAATTAACAAAAATAGATCACAGTTTAGTTAAAAAATATAAAACTTGTAGGAAAATATTTGGAGCCTCAAACACACAAAACATGATCCACTAAAGAAAAAAATAAAATCAATAAATTGAACTCCAACAAAATTTAAAACTTATGCTGTGTATGCTGTCTTTGTGAGAGATGCTGTTTAAATGACTGCAAGACAAGAAACAGATTGTAAGAAAATATTTGCAAACTAAATAGCTAACAAGGACTCATACCTGTAATATAAAAAATAAAAATTTTCAAAACTCAATAATAAAGAAAAATTTGATTAGAAAATGGGCAAACGACACATTTTACTTATGAGGACATACAGATAGCAAATGACAACATGTGAAGTTTTAAATATCCTAGCCATTAGGGAAATGCAAATGAAGATCATGAAGAGAGATCACCACGTATTTATTAAAATAGATTTTAAAATAATGAAAATACTAAATACTATCAAGAATGTGGCAAGGGCCTGGTGCCGTGCATAGTGGGTAAAGTGCTGGCATCCCATATGGGCACCGGTTGCAGTTTCCGCTGCTCCACTTCTGATCCAGTTCTCTGGGAAAGCAGCAGAAAGATGGCCCAAGTCCTTGGGCCCCTGCACCCGCGTTAGAGACCCAAAAGAAGCTCCTGGCTCCTGACTTCGGATCAGCACAGCTCCTGCAGATGCAGCCATTTGGGGAGTGAACCAGTGGATGGAAGACACCTCTCCCTCCTTCCCTCCCTCTCTCCCTCCCTATCTCTTCCTCTCCTTCTCTGTGTAATTCTTTCAAATAAATAACCAAATCTTTTTAAAAAAAAAAAGAATGTGAAGAAACTGGATCTCTCATACATTACTATTAGGGATATAAAATGGTATAGACATGCTATAAAAGTCTGGTAAGATGCTAAAAAAATTAAACATGCACTTACCATTGTGACTTATTAATTGCATTCCATAAATAAATGAAAATTTATATCCACACAAAATCTGAACATGAATGCTCATGGGAATTTTCTTCATAACAGGCAAAAACTAGATATAATCAAAATGTCCTTTAACAGGTGACTAGGTCAATGGGGAGCCATAGTACATGCATATTATGGAATACTATCAAGTAATGAAAAGGCGTGAGCTATTAATACATATACAATGCAAGTGGATCTCCTGGCCATGAGGCTGAATGAAAAAAGCCAATCTCAAAAGATCACATACCATATGATTCCATTTATAAAACATTTTCAAAATGACAACAGATTAATGGTGCCAGGGATTAGAGATGGGGCAGAAGGGGGACAGAAAGAGTGTCCAAGACTATAAAAGGATAACACAAGGGGTAGACAGTCTTTGTGGCAATGGAATAGTTCTGTATCTGCAGTGACAGGTACACTGATCTAAATGTGATAAAAATGACACAGAACTATACACATAATATTCTACCAATATCAATTTCCTGGTGCTGGTATTATACAGTAGTTATGTAAGATGTAACCACTGAAGGAAACTGGTGGAGGCTAAGGACCTCTGCTATTTTTGCAATTTCCTGTAATATCTATCTCAAAATAACAAGTTAAAATTATTTCTGCAAATCTAAGGATAAGCAAAAGGAAGACAGCTCTATAAATAACAAGGATCTACCTACCCTCCTTATTAATCTTGGAGTTGTTTCAAGGATCAAGCATAACAAAATAATAAAAGCCACTTTTAACTATGTACCAACTATGATTTAGGCACTAGGTATTTTTTTTTAAAGGTTTATTAATTTATTTGAAAGGCAGAGTTACAGAGAGAGGGAGAGACAGAGAAAGACAGAGAGAGACATCTACCATACACTGGTTCACTCCCTTAAATGGCCTCAATGGCCAGGACTGGGCCAGACTGAAACCAGATTAATCCAGGTCTCCCACACGGGTGTCAGGGGCCCAAGCATTGGGGCCATCTTCTGCTTCTTTCCCAGGCATGTTAGCAGGAAGCTGTATTAGAAGTGGACCAACCAGGAGTCAAACCGGTGCCCAAATGAGATGCTGGAGTTGCAGGCAGTAACTTAACCTGCTAAGTCACAAACGCCGATCCCACAGACATCAGCTTTTTAAGTGCTTTCCTTGCATTGTTACATTTTTTATCACCCAACAACCTTATAAGTGAAATACTACAACCCCAGACAGGAAAACTGAGGTTAGGAGTTAATTTGCTCATGGTCACAGAGTACATACGATATTAAACACAGATTCGGGAGCAGGCATTTAGTCTAGCAGTTAAGACACCTGCATTCTACATCAGAGTGCCTAAGTTTGATTCTTGGCTCTGGTTCCTGATTCCAGCTTCCGGCTTAATGCAGACTCTGGAAGGCAGCAACGATGGCTCAAGTGATTGTGTTTCTGTCACCCATGTGGGAGACTAAGGGAGTGAACCCATAGATGCCTCTCTTCCTCTCAAATTAAAAATATCAAATAAAAAATACCTAAAGGGAGAAAAAAAAATAAATTTGTGTTAACTCCAGAAGCATGCCTCCTGCATACCATGGTAACAAATAAAAGATATCAGAAAGGAAAATATATATATATATATCCGATCAAACAAAAGTAAACTAGTTTCTCTGTAAGATTTTTAGAACTTTTCAAATCCCAGGGCATGTCACTTATCTAGAAGGCTACAGCACACAGTTTTCCTGAATGTAAATGACTAGGCAGCCCTTTTCCTCCAGAATATAGTTGGGGTATATAAACCAACAATTTCTTAGCCAAACTGTTTAAACGGCCTGATCTTAACCCATTTCTCATCTTCATTTACTGGCAAACTACAAATGTTTGCAGCTGTGCGGTCCAACAGGGTAGCTGTAAGTCATATGTGAGTAATTATAAATTAACTTGAATTAAAATCAAAATCACAAACCACATTTCAAGCCCATGTTTAGCCACCATAGTGGACAGCACAGTGGACACGTCCATCATCTGTGGAAGTTCTACCCATCAGCACTGGGTTAGACGTTTTTTAAAAGAGCATGGGGCCCCATGTACTCTTTGAGAAGCACACTCTGAAATAGTACTCATGTCATTACCACTACCTCCCCCATAAAAGGGGGCTGGGGCAGCAATCCTTGATTTAAAGTCAGCTGCTATCACTGTGATGTCAACATACGGGAAAAAGGGAAGCAAAAGAATGGGAAAGCTGAACAGCAAGAGCAAAATCACACAGCTTGGGGGCGAAGCTAGAGAGAGAATTCAAGAGTCTGGGTTCTACTCCCCATTATGCCAATGACTCGTGTTCTTAAAATTTCAAAAATTTTGTAGTTGGTACCCATGATCAACCGTGGCTGAGCAGACCAGTCTCTTCACTATTTGAGGCCTCGATTCCTCTTCCATAATACAAATAGAAACCAAATGATCACTATGGTTCCCTCTAGCTCTGTATGGTTAAATGGAGACACACAAAAGAAATGAGAAGGTGGGGAGAGAAAGAGCAAGATCATTGCATATTGGTGTGGAAACTGGCATGCGCGTCTGCTTGGCACAACAAATTCTATTCCTGAGAAGACCTATAATCCACTGAAGGAAGACTTAACTTCTATTTTAATAAATACTTACCAAGCAATTATTTGCAACCCACTGCGCTATTTGGAAGCAGAATTACAAAATACTGGTTAGTCCTAAGTTAAAACCAAATATGTGAAAAGAAGGCAAGATTCCCAAAACTTTAGATTGCCAGATTCATTAAAATGTAATAGCCTAAGTATTCCAGCACTAAGAAACACAGAAGCATCTGAAAATGTTCTTGTAAAGACACAACAAGCAGTTATATAAAAATCATACACAAAGTACAAACAAGTAGCATAATCAAAAGCATATCCCATTACGTCCACAAAGAACATGTATAAATGCTACAGGTACTTGAGAACCGAAGGCACCAATTTTGGCCAACCTAATTTCTCCAGACCCACGCTTGATTAGATAATGCAACTTTTCTTATATAGGTTGAAAATCCTTAAAGATCATTGGAGTTACAAGGATTCTGCCTTACTCACAGATGAAAATGCAACTGGAATTCCTGCCTCTACTATCTATTGTACACAACCCTCCCTGTTCAGGGGCACTGTGTGGCCCTATTTCCTAGTATCAAAAGGAAGAGAAAATCGTCCCCATCCCTACTCTCAGGATTAAAGTCGCCGACAGAAAAACAAAAACTTTTTTTTTTTAACCTCTGGATACCAGCGTTTGGTAGTTTACCCTGCAGAAGCTAAGTCAACCAATGAGTCGCGTAACCACTGTAAGAATTCAAACTCACTGAAGCCCTGCACCAGCCCCGTGAATATTTTCGAGCGCTGGGGTGGGTTGGGGGGTTGAGTAGGGGGGGAGGGAGGGTAAACACCAAAGCTTCCTCGCAGGGGAAACAGGAAGAAGCGAGTGTGGCGACGACTTCAGGCAGGCAGTTTTGGTACCCCACCTACTAATCCGACGCCAGGGACCGCGCGGCGCGGAAACCCTGCCGAATTTGAAAACAATCGTCGCGAGGCTCCGGGGCACTGGGACGGGGCTCGGCTACTGACAGCTCGGCCTCGGAGCGCGAAGCCGCAAGTAGGTCAAACTGTGTCCACGGCCTGAAACCCAGAGTCCACCCCGGTGGGCTCGGGGGAGTGTGGAGCAGGAGGGGAGCGGGGCGGGGGGGGGGGGGGTGGCGGCACACAGCGAACCGAAGGAGACCGGGAGGGAGCCCCAGCCCGGGCAGTTCGTCTGCGCTCACCTCTTTTGGGGGCCTTGATCAGAGGCAGCCCTCCAGTCCTCTCGCCGTTCTCCTGCTTGTCCTTGTGCTTGAGCTCGCCCGGAACGCAGGGGCCGGGGTCACCATCGGAGCCGCGGTGGTGATGGTGCTTGTGCCGCTCCTTGTGGCCCTTATGCTTGGGCCCGGCCGCGCTCACCGTCAGGGGCGAGAAGGTGAAGAGGGCCGAGGTGCCTGGGGCCGGGAGCGGGGCAGCGACAGCGGGCCCGGAGGGTGCCAGCGAGGGTGGCGGCGGCGGAGGCAAGAGCAGAGGCTCAACAGGACCCGGGACAGTTGGGGCTGCATTCGTTGGCGGCAGCGGCCCGGGATGTTGGCGGCTACGACGCCGCCGGTGAGGGGGAGCGAGAGGGGGGTCCTGGCTCGGCCGCCCCCGCTTCTCCTGAGATCCCCCACTGCTCGCTCGGCGCTGCCGCTTCACGCCCCGCGGCGAGACCCCAGCATGGGGCTTCTCCTTCCCCTCTTTGTCCGGTTCCTCCTGCGCCGCCACCGCCCGTACTACGCGCACCGCTCCGACCTGCGCAGCCATTTCACCCACAAACACACATTTAAATGGCCCGACCGCCCCCCCGTCCTCGCATCGCGCAAGCGCCGCCCGCGCAGGGCCCGCTGGGCATTGGAGTCTCTCCCCCGCCCTCCATTTGTCGGCGGCTCTCCGGCCGGAGCTGAACATGCCGGAAGCGGCAGTTCCCCGGCGCTTCTCCTCAGGCCTCGCCAACCGAGCTTCTATTGTAAAGCGCCCTGGGCCGCGCAAGGCCTCCTGGGAGCCAGCGTTCCGCCGCGCCCCGCGCCGCGTCCCCGGCTCTGAGTGGAGGAGCCGAGGAGCGCAAAGGGAGCGTGCGCCGAGTCACGCTTCGGGCCGCGACGCAACCGCCGCTGGGCGGCGAGTTGCCGCCAACCGCCTTAACGGCCCGAACAATGTTAATGGCTTTCAGAGTCTGGCGGCGGCGCGTTCCCGTTCTCGTCTGCCGGTGCGCCTCCGTGGTTTTACGCGGGGGAGGTGGTCTCCATAGTGATTGCTAAGTTTCGTAGTCCCCTCAAGACCTTTGTGAGGTAGAAGAATCTCCAGTCTTTGCCCCTTCGCAAGCGACGGAATGAAGAGGCAAAAAAAGAAAAAGACTTAGCAATGTGTAGAATGAGGGCGGCTTTGCTGTAGAAGGGAGTCGCAGTTCGGAGATTTGGGGGCGCACGTATCTGCCTTGCCTCTGGTCGCCGCCACAGGCGCAGCAAGGCAGGTGCAAGAAGTGGCCCGGATCCTGCGAGCGCGGCCCCGCCTGGCCAGCCAGCCGCCTCCCGAGCCCTCTAAGGTCGGGACAGGGAGAGGCCAGCGTTTGTTTTGCCGTGGGAAACTGTGCTCTTAAATTTTTTTTTAATAAGTTTTTATTTTCCAAGTCCTAAGTTGCAAAATGTGAACGGTGGCTACCACAGAACATTCCAAAAACTCGTTACTGTTTACCAGAGGATAATGGTGCTTAAAGCTTTTAGAATTTTGCCACCTTAGCTTTTACCGAGGATTCTTATCAATATCAATACCGACATATTACAATAATGGGGTTGGATGCCCGTAGTTCTGAAGAATTAAGCTAAATGAACACTAGTGTAAGATGCTTAAAGATAAAGAAGTTTATTGAGCACCTTTTGGGTACATTGTATCATAACAGGTAACTATTTCATTCATTTTGCCCCATCATTAGGCTTCCTAATCCTAATATTTAAGAGAAAATGATATTTAAGTAATACATTTTTTAAAAGATTTATGTATGTTATCTATTTGGAAGTCGGAGAGAGAGATCACTTCCACCTGCTGGTCCACTCCCCAGATTGCTACAAAACACACACACACACACACACACACACACGCGTGCGCGCACACACACGCGCACACACACACACAGGAGAAACAGCCAGGGCTGCCAGGAGCGGAGCCAGGAGTTTCTTCCGGGTCTCTCACGCAGGTGCAGGGACCCAAGCACTTGGGCCATCTTCTGCTGAACTCGATGGGAAGTGGAGCTGCTGGGACATGAACCAGTATCCCAGGTGCGGCTTTACCAACTATGCCACAACTCTGGCCTTATGTAATACATTTTTCTAAAAATTATAAACCTTTCGTATTAATAAAAAGATGTGAAATCATTAGTGGAATTCAAGTGACTCCTTTGTAACAATTATCCACTAATGTTACATGAAATTAATTTGAAATGGCAAATTTTGTTAAGGCAGACCTATATTCATACAGAAATATATTTTAAACTAGCAATACCTCTGAAAGATTGGGTGGAAAATGCACATGTTTGTACAGGACCTTTTAAATGAAAGTGCTACCAAAAAATAGCTATTTTATTGATTCTTTTTCTAGAATTAATAATTTAGTAAGTATGGTTAAAATTTATCACAATGTAGTTGAATATTCTATTAAGAATGATTACTGTCATTATGTTCACAGATTAGTCTCTTAAATATAACTTCTGCTTTTCTTTTTAGTTTCCCACAATATTAGTGGGAAGATATGTAAGCCTCCACTTAGGTAAAAATAATTCCCAGGGAATAGTCATTGTTAAGCAGAAATTTTGTACTACAATGACAAAAGATGTTTTCTAACTTTTTTTAAAGTTTATTATTTATTTATTTATTTGAAAGGCAGGGAGAGAAAGAGAGATCTTCCATTCACTGACTCACTCCCCAGAATGACGGCAACAGCCAGGTCTGGGAAGGCTGAAACCAGGAGCCAGGAATTCCATCCTGGTCTCCCACGTGGCTAGCAGGGGCCAACTACCTGGACCATTATCCACTACTTTCCCAGGCACGGTAGCAGGAAGTTGGATCAGAAGAACAGCAGCTGGGACCTGAACCCCAGTTCTGATTTGGGATGCCAACGTTGCAAGCAGCTGCTTCACCTGCTGTGCCACAACATCAGCCCCTGTTTTGAACTGCTAAATTCTGGCAGTGTAGAAATTTGTGATCCAATTCTTAACAATGCTTTTAAAGTTTACAGTTATATAGAAAAGTAATCAAATGACTTCCAAAAATGAAAAATATATCCATTCTAACTCACATTGTGTGTCATACAGCACTCTTTTTGTTTTAGGACTTATTTATTTGTTTGAAAGGCAGAGCAATAGAGAGGGAGAGACAGAGAGATCTTCCATCCTGCTTCTTACAGCAGATCTGGACGATGCTGAAACCAGGAGCCAGGAACTCCAACTGATCTCCACGTGGTGGCAGAGGTCCAAGCACTAGAGCCATCTTCAATTTCCTTCCCAGGCACATTAGCAGGAAGCTAGATTGGAAGCGGAGTAGCCTGGACTCAAACTGGCACTCTGCTAGCGAATGCCAGCATGGCAAACAGTGACTTAACCTGCCACACCACAATACCAGCCCCTGATATGGCATTCTTCACATAAGCCCAAGTGACAGCTTATCTACAGATTCCAACCCAATGTGATATGAAAATGCAAAACTGCTGGCACTTATTTGCATATTGCTTTCTTTTTGAAAGCATTAGTACATCATTATTGTTATGAATAAAGAGTACTTATTTTATCTGGCTGTATTCTAGTGATTTTATTTGCAGATGCATTTGCAATCTAATTCTTTTAATCCACAGTTGTATTAAATCTTCCAAGTTGGTGGTGGGTTCCTTGGTCCTTTGGGTTTTGAAAAACGTTTTGCAAAACCTGAGAACAAAAATAGAAAAGAGAAGATTCCTTTATATAGAAATGAATACTTGGATTTTAGAGTATTGTAATATATGCAAATACATGGACTATTTTCAAAAGGTTAGGCATAATCTTTGATCAATTTAATAATAGATTTTAAAGGCATTTATAATAATTAAAGCTAAGTGATAACAATAGAATAGTAATAACATTTTGAATTTTTAAAGCACTTACAAATTTAATAATGGTAATAATTGGATGAAGAACTCTGGTTAACTTTGACAATTTGGCATACAATATCATTTTATCTACAGTTTTTAAAATTTACTTGTATTTATTTGAAAGGGAGAGAGAGAGAGAGAGAGAGATCCTCCATCCCCTGATTCCATGCCCATCCATGCCCTTTTCTTTTTCTTTTATAGTGAAATATTTTCAAGGTATCTTACACTTAACAATTTTAGGGGCTTAAATTGATAAATAAAATGTTTGAAACAGAGAATGAAAGATGCAAAGATTTTCCTAAACCTTTTAATTTGTCATCTTAGGAAACGTATTATTGATCTATAGCACTAATAGAAGGGTCAGTTGAGACATCTGTTTAAAAGTATCCAGAACATTGCCTGGAATGAAGCAGATTCTCAAATGTTGCTCAGATCTAAACCCACAGAAGACTACACCAGAACTAGAAGAGAAGAAGAATAGGGAAGGAGAAGAGAAGATTGAAATTATTTTTTGGCCGGCACTGCGGCTCACTAGGCTAATCCTCTGCCTGTGGTGCCGGCACCTCGGGTTCTAGTCCCGGTTGGGGTGCCGGATTCTTTTTTTTTTTTTTTTTTTTTTTTTTGACAGGCAGAGTGGACAGTGAGAGAGAGAGACAGAGAGAGAAAGGTCTTCCTTTTGCCGTTGGTTCACCCTCCAATGGCCGCCGCTGCAGCCGGTGCACCGCGCTGATCCGATGGCAGGAGCCAGGATCCAGGTGCTTTTTCCTGGTCTCCCATGGGGTGCAGGGCCCAAGCACCTGGGCCATCCTCCACTGCACTCCCTGGCCATAGCAGAGAGCTGGCCTGGAAGAGGGGCAACCGGGACAGAATCCGGTGCCCCGACCGGGACTAGAACCCGGTGTGCCGGCGCCACAAGGTGGAGGATTAGCCTATTGAGCCACGGCGCCGGCCTGGGGTGCCGGATTCTGTCCCAGTTGCTCCTCTCTGTCTCGCTCTCACTGTCTAACTCTGCCTGTCAAAAAAATATTTTTTAACTTAAAAACATTTTAAGCCACTAAAATTTTGTTAATGGTAGTAAAAAAAAAAAATAGGAAATTAGGAGAAGGGCACATAGCATGTTCATGTACATTTACTCCTCTGAGTGATGACAGAAAAATATTTCAAGTCATAATTTCACATAGAGTCAAAATTATCCCATCAATGTAGATTGCTCAATTATAACCCAAGTGGACTCAAAATAGGAAAGACATATTACATAATTCCTGAATACCTAACGGTTGAGGAATTCTTGTATTGTGTCTCTTTGGTCAGTTCTCAATTATTTAGAACAGTAGTGATCTACTTTTTCTGTGCATGTGGGACAATTCAGGAAAAATAAACCTGAACCACAAATGTCTCATTCTAATTCAAATACTCTTTTGAATAACATTATTTTAACAATTAATATTGACTTCTTTATAAAAATAAATCAATTTTTAAAACAAGTGCTGTGTTTTAGTGGTACAGTGTTCGAATCCAGGCAGATTTGAGAAGAAACAACATGAAGCCAGCTGTCTAATATTTATCCTGATATTAGATCACAGCCTATTGCAAAGGTGGGTAGGCCATGAGTTGCTCAAGTGGTATTACTAATTTGAGAAAAGAAGGAAGCAGAGACATTTGTGTTCCGGGAAAAGTTGAGTGGGTTTTTTTTATTGTTTATGCAATATTTTATATGAATATATATGAATGTTTTATAAAATCAGTACTTCTTTTATAAATTATGGCATTTCAAATCTTAGAGTTAATGAAATCCAAACAAAATTGTAGGACTAAAAAAATTGATCGAAAGATTCTAGCTGGGGCCAGCGCTGTAGCACAGTGGGTTAACACCCTGGCCTAAAGTGCTGGCATCCCATAAGGGCACTGGTTCAAGACCCAGCTACTCCACTTCCAATCCAGCTCTCTGCTATGGCCTGGGAAAGCAGTAGAACATGGCCCAACTCCTTGGGACCCTGCACCCTCATGGGAAACCTGGAAGAAGCCCCTGGCTCCTGGCTTCAGCTCGGTGCAGCTCCGGCCGTCGCGGCCAATTGGAGAGTGAACCAGCAGATAGAAGACCTCTCTCTCTCTCTCTCTCTCTCTCTCTCTCTCTCTCTCTCTCTCTCTCTGCCTCTCCTCTCTCTATGTAACTCTGACTTTCAAATAAATAAATAAATCTTAAAAAAACAAAAGAGATTCTAGTTAAAATATTGTGGCAAGGTGAGACAGAGACCATAAACAGGGTGTGGCAAAGATTACTACCTCTCCATCAAAATGTTTCTAGAATCATCTAGCCAATTGTACCTATCTGTCCACCAATGTCCCATGTACCAGACTCTCTTACACTGAGCTATAGTCCATATTTACATTCTCTTCAGGTAAATGGGAGCTAAGGTTGTGTTGCCACTTCTGCTCAGTCCCTTGAGACCAGGAGAGAAGGAAGGGGAAGCCACATGCCCTGGTTTGCACTCTTGCAGCCTGTAACCTGGATGTGACAGCGGCCTAATTTTGACCATACAGATGAGGATGATACCACTGAGTAGCAGTTCTCAAAGATGGCCCCACCCTTTTGGGGGAGGGTATCTGCCTTTTGGTTCACAGTAATTGTTTATAGTAATCCCTAGATTAACTGCCATACTTCTCAGATTGGCATTTTGGCACAGTGGGTTAAGCCACACTTGAGAAGCTAGCATCTGTATTAGAGCCAGTTTGAGTTCCGGCTGCTCTGCTCCCAATCCAGCATCCTGTTAATGCTCCTGGGAGGGCAGCCATTTTTATGGCCCAAGTACATGGGACCCTGTCACTCATGTGAGAGACCAGGATGTTGTTCCTGGTTCCTGGGCTTGGCCTGGCCCAACCTGGATATTGCAGCCATTTGGGGAAGGAACCAGCAGATGGAAGATCGATCTCTCTCTCTCTCCTTCTCTGTTGCTCTGCCTTTCAAATAAATAAATCATACATGTGATTATATATTTATACATATAAATATATGATTGCTATACTTCTTACAAAAATTATAGCATACACAATACTACTTTAAATAGTATCATAAAAATACATCACATAGAATAATAGAATGCTTAAAATAATATAAAATTATCAAGTTTATAGCTAATACTTAGGGACAATTGGGTAAGCAATTAAACTATCAAAATTGTTTTTCACCTCCAATTATTGAATGCATTATATAAAATTTTTTAACAGTAACTGCTATCCTTTCCATCATACTTGTGTGTGTGTGTATATATATATATATATTTTAAGATTTATTTATCTGAAAGTCAGAGTTACACAGAGAGAGAAGGAGAGGCAGAGGGAGAGAGAAAGGTCTTCCATCCGATGGTTCACTCCCCAGTTGGTCCCAGCAGCTGGAGCTGCGCCAATCTGAAGCCAGGAGCTTCTTTGGGTCTCCCACGAGGGTGCAGGGCCCCAAGGACTTGGGCCATCTTCTACTGCTTTCCCAGGCCACAGCAGAGAGCTGGATCAGAAGTGGAGTAGCCGGGAATTGAACTGGCACCCAGAGGAATGCAGGCACTGCAGTGGCAGCTTTACCCACTACACCACAGCGCCAGCCCCTATATATTTTTTTAAAATATTTATTTTATTATTTATTGGAAAGAATGACAGAGAGAGGTCTTCCATCCACTGGTTCACTCCCCAGTTGGCCACAACATCCGAAGCTAGGCCGATCCAAAGCCAGGAGCCAAGAGCTTCTTCCAGTTCTCCTCTGTGGGTACAGGGGCCCAAGGACATGGGCTAACCTCCACTGCCCTCCCAAGTGCAGTAGCAGGGAGTTGGATCAGAAGTGGAGCAGCAGGGACTCAAACCGGCACCCATATGGGATGCTGGTGCTGCAGGCTGGGGCTTTAACCTGCTGAGCCACAGCACCGGCCCCCCTTTCTGTCACTCTTGTATATTCTGTAGAACTTTGCTTTAGATGTGCACTAGAATACCATAGCATGTCAATTCTTCATTTAACTACTCATCAATTTACTACATGCCAACATAATAATTTGGTTACCATAATAATTTGCTTACATAAACTTCAGTCTTATGTGAGTATTTAAAAAAAATTTTATTATTATTCAAAAGGCAGAGTGACAGAGAGAGAGAGAAAGAGACAGAAACAGGTCTTCTATCCACCAGTTCTCTCCCCAAAAGGCCACAACAGTTAGGAACTCCATCCAGATCTGCCATGTGGGTGGCCATCATCTGCTGCTCTCTCAGGTGCATCAGCAGGAAGCTGGATCACAACTGAAGCAACTGGGACTTGAACCAGCATTCTGATATGGGAATGCCATCATTGCAAATGGCAGCTTAACCTATGGTACCACAAAGCCCCTTATAAGCAGGGCCAGTGTTGCGGCACAGCAGGTAAAGCCACTGCATCCCAGCATCCCATATGGGCACCAGTTGAAGTCCCAGCTGCTCCATTTCCAATCCAGAGCCCTGCTGATGGGCCTAGGAAAGCAATGAAAGATGGCCTAGGTCCTTGGACCCCTGCAGCCATGTGGGAGACTAGAAGGAAGCTCCTGGCTCCTGACTTCTGCCTGGCACAGCCCTGGCTGTTGCAGCCATTTGGGGAGTGAATTAGCAAATGGAAGATCTCTCTCTCTCTCTCTCTCTCACTCTCTCTTACTCTCTGTCTCTTCCCCACTCTCTCTGTAACTCTGCCTTTCCAATAAATATATCTTTTTAAAAAAAAAAAAAAAGGCCCTTGTGTGAGATGTTAAAAGGTAGCTGGGGCCGGCACCACAGCTCACTAGGCTAATCCTCTGCCTGTGGTGCCGGCAACCCGGGTTCTAGTCCCGGTTGGGGTGCCGGATTCTATCCCGGTTGCCCCTCTTCCAGGCCAGCTCTCTGCTGTGGCCAGGGAGTGCAGTGGAGGATGGCCCAAGTGCTTGGGCCCTGCACCCCATGGGAGACCAGGAGAAGCACCTGGCGCCTGGTTTTGGATCAGCGCAGCGTGCCGGCCGCAACACGCCGGCCATAGCAGCCACTTGGGGGGTGAACCAACTGAAAAAAGGAAGACCTTTCTCTCTGTCTCTCTCTCTCTCTCACTGTCTAACTCTGCCTGTCAAAAAAGAAAAAAAAAAAAGGTAGCTGAGTTTAAAAATAAAATGATAAGCCAGGATAGGCATTGGCACAGCAGTTAAGATGTCACCTGAGATGCCTGAGTCCATCTCTGCTTCTGATTCCAGCATTCTTGCTAATGTGAATCCTGGGAGGCAGCAGGTGCATCCCTGCTACCCACATGGAAGACCCAAGTTGACTTCCAGGCTCCAGGCTTCAGTCTGACCCAGCCTCTGCTGTTGCTGCAGGTATTTGGGAAGTGAACCAGTGAACACTCCTCCCCCCCCCCCTCTCCGCTTCTCAAATAAATAAATAAATATCTCAAAGTAAAAATAAAAAGATAAACTGAATGGAAAAGACTATAAAGGATCTGTGCATGCCACCTTAAATCATAAAGTTGTGTAACTTATATAGTAAATGAATAATTAGGGCCGGCGCCGCGGCTCACTAGGCTAATCCTCCGCCTAGCGGCGCCGGCACACCGGGTTCTAGTCCTGGTCGGGGCGCCGGATTCTGTCCCGGTTGCCCCTCTTCCAGGCCAGCCCTCTGCTGTGGCCAGGGAGTGCAGTGGAGGATGGCCCAGGTGCTTGGGCCCTGCACCCCATGGGAGACCAGGAAAAGCACCTGGCTCCTGGCTCCTGCCATCGGATCAGCGCGGTGCGCCGGCCGCAGCGCGCCAGCCGCGGCGGCCATTGGAGGGTGAACCAACGGCAAAGGAAGACCTTTCTCTCTGTCTCTCTCTCTCACTGTCCACTCTGCCTGTCAAAAAAAAAAAAAACAAAAAAAAATGAATAATTAACAAATTTTTAACTCTGCTGTAAAATAACACACATACCAAAATTCAGAAAGGAACTGGAGTTATTTGACTGAACGGTTTCTGTTGGCTTGCTTGGTGGGGAAGAATTACAGATGCCTGGAATAAAAAGAAAAAACACAAAAGAATATGATGACCATCTCAGACTGCTACTTATCAAATTGCATACTTATTAATATTAAGCATTTCCTCCAGAGTAATTAATACTCCCCCCAAAAATATCAATATCAAATGTTAATAAGACATTGATACTTACAAAGGGGACACTGTAATCTCATTGTTAAGGTTTATTTTCTTTGCAAATAGATTGTATAATAAAGCCCACCACTAAAGAATGTTGCCAAAAGAGTAAGATCCACTATATCATGAATCAATTTTTTTTGAGATTCACATTTTGGCTTTAGATTTCACCTTATTTGGTACTCTGGCTCCTTTTAGTACACTTTTTTTTTTTTTTTTAATTTGAGAGGCAGAGAAGGATAGCAAGTGAGAGAAAGAGAGAGAGACAGAGGGTACTCCCATCTGCTGACTCATTCCTCAAATGCCCACAATTATCAGGGCTGGGCCAGGCCAAAGCCAGGTGCAAGGAAATCAAACAAGTTGTCTTACATAAGTGGCAGAGACCAAGGACTTGCTGCCTTCCAGGGTGCAGGAAGTTGGACTTGGAAGCAGAGCCAGGACTCAAACCCAGGCCTCCAGTATCCATATCTCCCTCTTGATCTGCCTCTAATAAATAATTTTAAAATATTTGTCTTCCCAACACCTTAATATATTCATGTGTTATTTTCTGCCTAGTTCTGAAAACAATGAAACTTGGTCCACATTTTACATGTGCACTATCTTGAAGTAAAAAAAAAAAAAAAAAAAAAAAAAGGTGGCGCCGTGGCTTAATAGGCTAATCCTCCACCTGTGGAGCCGCCGGCACAGAGGGTTCTAGTCCCGGGCGGGATGCCAGATTCTGTCCCGGTTGCTCCTCCTCTAGTCCAGCTCTCTGCTGTGGCCTGGGAGTGCAGTGGAGGATGGCCCAAGTGCTTGGGCCCTGCACCCGCATGGGAGACCAGGAGGAAGCACCTGGCTCCTGGCTTCGGATCGGCGCAGCATGGGCCGCAGCGGCCATTTGGGGGGTGAACCAACGGAAGGAAGACCTTTTTCTCTGTCCCTCTCTCTCTCACTGTCTAACTGTCTGTCAAAAAAAAAAGTTTAAAAAATTTTTTTATAAAAAGGTAATTTCAGGTTTGTATATACTTTCATATAAATAAGGAGAAATTACTAGATATTCTTTTTTTTGTTTTTTTCCCCAACATCTTTATAATGTAGTGTAAGAACTGCATATATATGTTTGCACACACACCCCTAATGTAGAATTCTAGAAATACTTTCTCTTTCTGGAGATAATTCAGCATGAACCACATATAATAAAAAGCAAATTACAATAAAATCCAGTTAAGATACTCATACATATTGGGACAAGCATTTGACAGCAGTTAAGATGCCACTTGGGACTCCCATATCAGAGTACTGGTTCAAGTCCCAGCTCTGCTTCCATTCCTGCTAATGTGCACTGTAAGAGACAGATGATGGCTCAAGTACTTTGGCCCCTGCCTGTCATGTAGAAGACCCAGACTGAGTTCTGGGCTCCTGGCGTGGGCCTGGCCCAGCCCTGACCCTGACTATTGTGGACATTTGGGGAGTAAGTGGGCAAATGAAAGAATCTCTCTCTCTCCTCTGTCTCTTTCTCTCTCTCCGTTCCTCCCTCTCTCTCTCTCTCTCTCTCTTTCAAGTAAAATGAAAATAAATACATAATTTTAAAAAGCATATTTATTGAATAGCCACTATGTAGTAAGCGTTGGACTAAGCATCGAAGATAAAGACACAAATATAAAGGAAATGAAGGTGAGGAAGGTCAGGAGGTGTCAGTAATCTCTACACTGCGTACACACTGATAGTTGTGTACATCCTTCAGAAAACAGCCGTTTCAAAAGGGGAATGTTTTACAAGGGAGGCAGAGTCTGCCTGTATCCACATCAGAGGGAACGGCTCTTTTGCATATTGGCTTCATTTTCTCTTCTGGTAAGAGAACTTTAATTTTCCTTTCCACCTCTTCCCAATTTTTAGTGTCCATGCTTCCAATGGTGCTGATTCTACCTTATGATCCAGGAAATGTCCTGTACCAAGGGCATTGTTTCATCGTTGGTACCCTGGCATGGCCACACCAGAGTGTAGGTCTGACCTCATTTCTAATTGGTTCATAAGTAACAATTGTTAAGGATTCAGTGAGATACTTTCCTGTATGATCTTGGAACATCGACTATACTGGCAATCATTGATTCAGGGATGGGATGGGCAAGTGAAGTAAGCCAAGGCAATCAGACTCAATTAAAACCAGTCATCAGATTATTGCTTCAGTAACCAGAAAAGACTTTTTTCTTGATAAGCCTGAAACCATATGCTAAAAGCTTGCCTAGGGATGAGCTAAAACAGATTAAAAAAAAAAACTGAACAGTACGGAATGAGATTAGGTCCTGATTACATCATTTGAACCCCTGGTTACAAGCAAATAAATGTCCCCTTTTCTGCTTAAGTCAGCTTAAGTTGGGCTTTTTGAAACTTGCAGCTGAAGGATTTCTAAGCAATTAGCTTCCCGCCCAGAGTTGGCATCAGACATCATGGTTGAGAGCTTCCACTCTTGTCACCCTATAATTCATTCTCCATACAGCAGCCAGAATGATCTTTTTAAAAAACAGATCGTGTAACATCTCTGCCTAAAACCCTTTTATGACTTCCCATTGCACTTAGAATAAACTCTACTTGGCCAGCGCCTCGGCTCAACAGGCTAATCCTCCGCCTTGCGGCGCTGGCACACCGGGTTCTAGTCCCGGTCGGGGCGCAGGATTCTGTCCCGGTTGCCCCTCTTCCAGGCCAGCTCTCTGCTGTGGCCCGGGGAGTGCAGTGGAGGATGGCCCAAGTCCTTGGGCCCTGCACCCCATGGGAGACCAGGAGAAGCACCTGGCTCCTGCCTTCGGATCAGCGCGGTGCACCGGCCGCAGCGCACCCGGCCGTGGCGGCCATTGGAGGGTGAACCAACGGAAAAGGAAGACCTTTCTCTCTGTCTCTCTCTCTCACTGTCCACCCTGCCTGTCAAAAAATAAATAAATAAATAAACTCTACTTAACATGACCCATACGAATCTACTCTTCCCTCAATTTTCCTGCCTCACCTTCCTAGAATGGCTTCCTTTTAGTTCCTTACACAACAGATCCTTACACCTTGGAGATGTTGTATGTGCTGTTTCCTCTACCTAGAGTGATCTCCCAACCCTTTGCCTGGCTGGCTGCTGCTTCATAGCTCAGACTCAAATGTCATTTCCTTAGAAAGGGCTTCAGGACCACCCGTTGTTACTCTCGCTCATAATTACCCCTTTGTTTTCCTTTATAGCATTGATCACAATGTATTATTATGTATGTTTCTGTGAACTTTCTGTCTTAAGGTCAGTCCCTAAGTAGACCTAAGTTCCACAAAGGCAGAATCCATGTCTGTTCTGCCTTTATACAAAAAGCCTTGCACAGTGCCTGGCATATAGTTGGCACTCAATAAGTCTTCATTGAATGAATGACACTGCACTTAAATGCTAGCTTGAACAAAGAAATTTTGTGGCGCTTGTGCTGTGATGTAGCTCCACATGCAGCACCAGCATCCCATATGGGCACCAGTTTGAGTCCCAGTTGCTCCATTTCCAATCCAGCCTTCTACTATGGCCTGGGAAAGCAGTAGAAGATGACCCAAGTCATCGGGCCCCTGCACCCATGTGGGAGACCTGGAAGAAGCTCCTGGCTCCTGGCTTTGGATCAGCCCAGCTCTGGCCATTGTGGCCACTAGGGGAGTAAACCAGTGGATGGAAGACCGCTCTCTCTGTTTCGCCATCTTTCTGTCTGTCACTGTGCCTCTCAAATACATAAATAAATCTTAAGGGGGGGGGGGGGCAGTGCTGTGGTATAGTGGGTAAATCTGCCACCTGCAGTGCAGGCGTCCCATATGGGCACTGGTTCAGGTCCCAGCTGCTCCACTTCCGATCCAGTTCTCTGCTATGGCCTGGGAAAGCAATGTAAGATGGTTCAAGTCTTTGGGCCCCTGCACCCACGTGGGAGACCCAGAGGAAGCTCTAGCCCAGCTCCCTCCATTGCAGCCGTCTGGGGAGTGAACCAGTGGATGGAAGACCTCTCCCTCTCTCTCTGCCTCTGCTTCTCTGTAACTCTGCCTTAAAATAAATAAATCAATCTTTTTTTTTTTTTTTTAAGAAAGTCTGATTTCATTAAAAGCTGGAACAACTTTACCTACGGACCAGTAAGAGATCTGGACTATATGGAGAACATATGGAATTCTGGAGTCGTGAACCATCTGGAAGGGGTCGAAGACACATATGCAAGTTCAGGCAGATAATATCAACTAATTGCTTGGTCCTTCTGTGATTAACCAAATGGATCACATTTGTAAAATGTATATCACCATGTTTTATACACTTTGAATTTGTAAATGAGGATTTCTAAGACAATTTAGCTCAGATTCAGGAGTCTATGGCTTTTATTTTTATGACAATATAGCAGAAAGAGTAAGCAACAGACTTCTATTGCTAATAATACTTGGTAAAAATGGAAATGTGTCAATGGTTTGCTTATTTCATTAAATCAGCACATTTGTTTCACAATATGTTTTGCTGCGACTATTTTCAAAGAAAATATACCAGAGGTTAGACTCTTGAGAATTGTAAATAACACATTCACTCATAAGGCATCATCTTAGGATGGGTGGAAAGTGCCAAACATTCAACTGACTGTCATTCTGTTTATAAGCGGAAAGGTTTCTATCCCCCTGCTCCCCACCTGGTCTTCGCACAGTGGAGCCCAGCTAAGCACAAGCCATAGGGGTGATCTGATCCACAGGACCCAAGGCAGGCTCTGTTTAGGAATGATATTAATTTTTTCATAGGATGGTTACACAAATAAAAATATAATCATGGGGCTAGTGCTGTGGCATAGCAGGAAAAGCCATCGCCTGCAGTGCCAGCATCCCACATGGGTGCCTGGTGGAGTCCAGGCTGCTCCACTTCCCATCCAGCTCTCTGCTGTGGCCTGGGAGAGCAGGAGAAGATGGCCCAAGTTCTTGGGCCCCTGAACCCGCATGGGAGACCCGGAAGAGGCTTCTGGCTCCTGGCTTCAGATCAGCCCAGCTCTGGCCGTTATGGCCATCTGGGGAGTAAACCAGCAGATAAAAGACCTCTCTCTCTCTCTCTCTCTCTCAGCCTCTGCCTCTCTGTAACTCTGCCTTTCAAATAAATAAATAAATCTTTAAAAAGAAAAATATAATCATGAAAGTAATCTATATTCTAAAAAATAAACACAAAGAAACTTACCTTTTTTCACGTTTCGCAAAATTTTCAAACTCTACAAAAGTAAAGGAAAAAGTCAGTTTTTTCTGTGTAATACAAAATATTTTAATCAAGTAGAAATATACTTAAGTTAAAAGCATTCATTTCCTTAAAAAAAGCCATGAAAATGCACAATTATGTTTCCATCTTGCCATTTTTAATTCAATGAAAACTGCCACTTGATTTTATCTATTTTTTTCTACCCATGTAAGCATCACACTGTATATTTAGAAATAACGCGATCCGAATGTCAGAGGGAAAAGGAAGTTCCTCCTTCATTTAGGATCATTCAGAACCCACAATGGCTTCCACACACAGCGCTGACCATAGCCATCCCCAGTGCAGCCAAGGATGTTTGTAGTCACACGCTGTGCTGTTCCCTGGAGCCAGCGCCTGTCTTCTGCCTCCTTTCAGCAAGTCCAGGTCCTCTGCCTCCAGGAACCGATGCACACCGACTTTACTCCACACAGCCTCAGTATGGGATTTTAATCTACTTCAGGGAAGCTTATTCTTGATAATTTCCATGTTTCTCACATAGGCATGCTATTCCAACAGGTTAACTACATACTCCTTTCAAGAGCAAGTAGCTGTACTTTATGACATTTCTGTTTCCCCAACACTCTTTAGAAACATATTCTTCCATATAAAAGACACTTACTAATTTCCTTTTGGAAACATTTTTAGATTTTTAGAAAATAGATAATTTATTTATAATTCAAAAACTCCTGATAAAAATGCTGCCATTCCTGTCTTCTCTCTACCCAGTTTCTAACGCTTCTCCTGTAAATAAGCACCGTCCATTTCTTAGGTATCTTCCTGGAGTTACTTATGAACACAGAAGCAAACATGCATATAGATCACATCTTCTCTTTTTAAAACAAAAGTTAATAAATATATTGAATCATTCTTTTTTTAGCTGCACGATATTCCATCGGACATACTGAATGATTCATGTAATTGGCTCCCCTGATGAGTCACATCTGTGTTGTTTTTAGTCTTCTGCTCGTATAAATGATGTTGCAGTGAATACCTCATACATATGTACAATTTCATGTGTGTGCAAGCATATTTGCTAGAAGTGAAATTATTGGGTCAAAAGTTATATGCATTTGTAAGTTTGATATTGTTAAATCGCTCTCTTCAGAAATTGGACCACTTGGCATTCCTACCAACAAAGTAGGATACTTATTTCCTGAAAACTTCTCAAACAGAGGGTATAATTAAGGTTTGGGAATTTGCTATTCTGACAGATGAAAAGCAATAAGTCACTGTGGTTTTAATTTTCTATTTCCCTTATTATGAACGAGGTGGAACATACCAAATATTTAAAGGGAAGACCATGCATATGTATCTTCTTTAAACTATCATGTATTTTTGTACATTTTAATTTTATGATTATTCTTTTCTATGAATTCCTGGAAGATCTTTATATATTAGTGAAAAAGACCACTCTGCCTATGGTACCAGCTGCAGATTACTTTTCTCAATTTGCTCCTTCTCATTTGATTTCTAAGGTGTTTTTTTAAAAAAATGCAGAAATTTGCTATTTTAGATAGTTGAATTTATATGTAGCTTTTACTATGGCTTCTGGGTTTTGACTCATAGTTACAAAGGTCATTTTCGGGCCGGCGCCGCAGCTCACTAGGCTAATCCTCCGCCTTGTGTCGCCAGCAGAGCGGGTTCTAGTCCTGGTTGGGGCGCCGGATTCTGTCCGGGTTGCCCCTCTTCCAGGCCAGCTCTCTGCTGTGGCCCGGGGGGTGCAGTGGAGGATGGCCCAAGTGCTTGGGCCCTGCACCCCATGGGAGACCAGGAGAAGCACCTGGCTCCTGCCATTGGATCAGCGCGGTGCGCCGGCCGCAGCGGCCATTGGAGGGTAAAGCAACGGCAAAAGGAAGACCTTTCTCTCTGTCTCTCTCTCTCACTGTCCACTCTGCCTGTCAAAAAAAAAAAAAAAAAAAAAAAGGTCATTTTCACTCCCAGGTTATAGAGGAATCTTTCCAAGTTTGGGTTTTGTGTTTTTGTTTTTGCTTGTGCTTTTTTTTTTTTTTTTTTTTTTTAGTAATTCTTTAGGATGGTATTTTTCTTAAAACATCTGGATCTTTTAACCATCTAGAATTTATTTATCCTGGTATGGATGCAAGCTATAGATCCTACTCCCCCCACCAGGTGATTATTTGATCCAACAAAAGCATTATTAAACCATTCATCCCTACCTGTGATTTGAGATGCCACCTTCACAATATGCTAAATTCCTGCCAATATTTGGTTATATTTCTGGATTTTGCTTCTACTCTGTTGTTATGTATTTCTTGAAAATACACCAACATCAGGCCATTTTAATTATTGAGGCTTTACACTGTTTCAACATCTGAAAAAGCTCTCCTGTTTTCATTGCCTATTTATGTATTTGCAGTTTTCTGACTATTCTTGTCCTTTTTTCTCAAATGAACTTTACATCAGTGTATGTAGTTCTTGGGATAAACAAGTTGGTAGTTTCACTGGCATTAAAATTAAGCAGAAACAAAAAAAATTTTTTTTTTTTTTTGACAGGCAGAGTGGACAGTGAGAGAGAGAGACAGAGAGAAAGGTCTTCCTTTTCCATTGGTTCACCCTCCAATGGCTGCTGCGGCTGGTGCACTGCGCTGATCCAAAGCCGGGAGCCAGGTGCTTCTCCTGGTCTCCCATGCGGGTACAGGGCCCAAGCACTTGGGCCATCCTCCACTGCACTGCCAGGCCACAGCAGAGAGCTGGACTGGAAGAGGGGCAACCGGGACAGAATCCGGCGCCCCAACCGGGACTAGAACCCTGTGTGCCGGTGCCGCAGGCGGAGGATTAGCCTAGTGAGCCGCGGTGCTGGCCAGAAACAAATTCTTAATGTAGTTGTATTTCTTCTTCTTTTTAGTTTCCTTCTATTAATTTTGATTGTTGCATGATGAATACTCGGTTTAGTGAAGAGTCTATCTAATGTTCCATCTCTATGCAGAAGTGGGGAGCCTTTAGCAAGGGAAGGGTTCCGGCTTGTTTTCCAAAACTCCTATCTTCTTTACCTTGCTCCTTGTGAAACCTTTCCCAGGAGTCTTCAATGTCTGTTTCGAAGATGTTGAATTTTCTGTGGTTTCAGGACAGCCAGCAGAATAAGTTTCTATACGTTGGGGCTGCATACCTCAAATAAAAAAAAAAAAAAAGAAAGAAAGAAAGAAAAGAAAGTGTTTTGTTATATAGCTTCTTAGACCTTTGTGCTATATTCAATAATTTTTAGTTTGACTTTTTTAGACATTATTTTTACTATACATAATGAGATTTTAAAATGTATTCTTTTGTGATATTTAATCATTCTTTGTTTTCCATTTAGGTTTTTCCTTATTAGCTTTTTAGCATTCTAATTTTTCTAATTCTTTTAGGGGAAGGTCCTGCTACTTACAATCTTCATCAGCAAGGAGGAAGGACTCAAGGGTTCTCTCCGGGAGTGGAGGTGGTGGGGAAGCAGAGCGATCTCGATGCAGATCTGCGGTGAGAAACACATTCAACAAAGGGTCCCATCCATTAAAGATCTCAAATCGACAGCCTCTTTGACCTTGTATAATTTTTTCTAACTAATCAATCTTAACCTACAACCACCAAATAAAACATTATCCAAACAATGACCAGAACCTCAAGAACTTTGTCTTTATACCTTTTTAGCCAGTGTGCCTATAATTCATCAAAAAGTTATAACTCACTTGCAGATACATTCTTCCACAGAAAAGAAAACTGAATTTATTTTTTATTTATTTATTTTGACAGGCAGAGATTGACAGTGAGAGAGAGAGACAGAGTGAAAGGTCTTCCTTTTCCGTTGGTTCACCCCCCAAGTGGCCACTACAGCCAGCGCGTTGTGGCCGGCACACTGCGCTGATCCAAAGCCACGAGCCAGGTGCTTCCTCCTGGTCTCCCATGCGGGCGCAGGGCCCAAGCACCTGGGCCATCCTCCACTGCCTTCCCGGGCCACAGCAGAGAGCCGGACTGGAAGAGCAGCAACCAGGACAGAAGCCGGCGCCCCGACCAGGACTAGAACCCGGGGTGCTGGCGCCGCAGGCGGAGGATTAGCCTATCGAGCCACGGCGCCGGCGAAAACTGAATTTAATCAAGTTTCTACATCTAACTATTATTTCACAAGAAATCCTGGGGATAGAGGAACATGTTAAATAAAATCATGAGGATACAATTAGTCAAATCCAGAATGTTAAAGCAGTCTTCAGGACAAATGACCCCCCTCTCTTCAACAAATGAATGACATAAGAAAATATTAAAAGAAAGGAGAATTGTTACAGATTTCAATAAAGACTTAAGAAACACACAAGCCAAATGCTAAGTGTGTAGACTTTGAATCCAGATTGAAATAAACCAACCATAAAACACATTTTTGAGACAATTAGGAAAAATTGAATATAATCTGGATATTATGTAATAATAAATTGTTTAATTTTATTGGTATGTTAGGTGACTACAGTAGAAATAAAATATGTGTTTGAAATTTTCCATCATAAAGAATTCCAAGTAATGGAGCTATTTTCCCACATTATAAACTCCTGAACATACAGATGGCATTCTGTTGGCAAAAGCTTCTCATTATACAGCGCTATTATAATGTACTATATTAACGCCTTTTCAAAATGAGAAAATTCAGTTAAGTACTAGAATTCCACTTGTCATTGGGTTGTTTGTTTGTTTGTTTGTTTGTTTTGACAGGCAGAGTGGACAGTGAGAGAGACAGAGAGAAAGGTCTTCCTTCCGTTGGTTCACCCCCCAAATGGCCGCCGCGGCTGGCATGCTGTGCTGATCTGAAGCCAGGAGCCAGGTGCTTCTCCTGGTCTCCCTTGCGGGTGCAGGGCCCAAGGACTTGGGCCATCCTCCACTGCACTCCCAGGCCACAGCAGAGAGCTGGCCTGGAAGAGGAGCAACCGGGACAGAATCCAGCGCCCCGACCGGGACTAGAACCCGGTGTGCCGGTGCCGCAGGCGGAGGATTAGCTTATTGAACTGTGGCGCCGGCCTGTCATTGGTGTTTTTTTATGTCTTAGAATTTGTCTATAAAGAAAGTTTTCTTGTTGGGGCCGGCGCCGTGGCACAGTAGGTTAATCCTCCACCTGTGACACTGGCATCACATATAGACACCGGTTCTAGCCCCGGCTGCTCCTCTTTCAATCCAGCTCTCTGCTGTGGCCTGGGAAATCAGTAGAAGATGGCCCAAGTCCTTGGGTCCCTGCACTCACATGGGAGACCAGGAGGAAGCGCCTGACTCCTGGCTTTGGATTGTCACAGCTCCTGCCGTTGTGGCCATCTGGGGAGTGAACCAACAGAAGGAAGGCCTTCTCTCTGTCTCTCCCTCTCACTGTCTGTAACTCTAACTCTCAAATAAAATCTTAAAAAAAAAGTTTTCTTGTTTGTTTCTTATATGATGGGTACCATACAAAAGTATAGTACTTATTTCCAAGTACCTAATACAGTAAACGGTTTACAATAAAAATTTAATAACTATTTAATAACTACTCTCAAATAGTCTACCATCTTCCAGTTTCCTGATGAGAAATATTCAAGAATTGAAGCTGTTGGGGCCAGCGCTGTGGTGTAGTAGGCTGGGCCTCCGCCTGAAGTGCCCACATCCCATATGGGCACCGGTTGGTGTCCCAGATGCTTCTCTTCAATCCTGGGAAAGCAGTGGAAGATCACCCGAGTCCCTGGGCCCCTGCACTCACGTGGGAGACCTGGAAGAGGCTCCTGGCTCCTGTGTTTGGCCTGGCCCAGCCAGGTGTTGCAGTTATTTGGGGAGTGAACCAGTGGATGGAAGATCTCTCCCTGTGTGTATGTCTGTGTGTGTGTGTGTGTGTGTGTGTCTGTAACTCTGCTTTCAAATAAATGAATAAATCTTAAAAAAAAAAAAAAGATGTCAGCAAATGATAATCTAGTAGGTATCTGCCTAAAATACTATTTCCTCTTAATATTTCCCTGATGAATAATCCACAATAACTATTAGTGTGTTAAATCTAAATTCCTCTGCCTAGTTTTTAAGACCTTCAGAATGTTGCCACATCTGTTTTTTTTTTTTTTTTTTTTAAGATTTGTTTTATTTATTTGAAAGACAGAGTGACACACAGAAAGGGAGAGATCTTCCATTTGCCGCTTTACTCCCCAGATGGCTGTAATGGTCAGGGCTGGACCAGGCTGAAACCAGGAGTCTGGAACTCCATCCAGGTCTCCCACCTGGGTGGCAAGGGCCAAGCACTTGAACCATCTTCTACTGCTTTCCCAGGCACATTAACAAGGAGCTGGATTGGAAGTGGAGCAGAGCTGGGACTGGAACCAGTGCTCATATGGGATGCTGGTGCTATAGTCAATGACTCAACTCACCGTGACACAATGCCAGTCCCTGCCACATCTTAACTACCCAAATTTATTTTCCATATTTCACAAACTAGATAAAACCTACTCAGTTTCTCTGTACACATCACGCTGATTGCTACCCTTGAGTCATTGTTAGACTGATCCTTGTTCCTGGCAATCTCCCTTTTTCTCTATCCAAAATCTGTAAAGTTCTTCTACTCAGTGAAGCTCTCCTAACCACTCCAATGATATCATTCTGTTTTTCCAGACTCCTGGTGATTGTAATCAGTGCCATGCAGATTTTCCCTTAATGTTCCCATGCAGGTATTCATTTTCTCTACTCAATTTAAACCTAAGCGTTAAGTCGTATTCTTTCTTTTTTTATCCTAGCTAACCTAGAACACTGTGTAAAGTATGAAACTTGCTTAGTTAATTCTCATTTGATGATTATCTAATAAAAGTTGTAATAGATAACCTTTAATGAAGGTTTATATTTGACAAGCACTGTGCTAAAAGCTTAGCTATTATCTCAATCTTCACAAAAATGCCCCAAGGGGCTCTATTATCCCCACTGTATAAATGAGGAAAATTGGCAGAGAAACTGTGTGATTTAACCAAGGTTATGTGTTTTGATCATTCTTGGTACACCGGCAATTTAGAGTCCAACTAACCCCAGAACATATGCTTTTAAACCTGCGTGTTATATTACCTATTTACATGTTTGCCTAAACTGATAACATGAATAAAATGTCAAGGACAGATACCACCTGTGGCAATGTTTGCAAAATACCTCTATGTGCACAATAAATGTTAGTCATTGCTGTTATTCAATGTTTAAGACAGCTAAAGCCCAGGAAAGTACTGGACAAGCAATGGCAAGTGAAAGGACTTAAGTGGCCAGAAATAATTTGTTTAGAATACCACTATCAACAAGCATAAAATCTATATAGTGGGAAAGCTACACATTTTGAAAGACATATCTGAAATCACCTTGCCTGTGACAAAAGAAAATCCCTAGTTTGGGAAAAATCACAAATAAGCAAATAATGCAAGCTATTACGGGAGCCAGGAGGCTGCTTAAGGTGAATTATTACAAAGGTGACAAACCATTCCTGCAGTACACATTACTACACGGCATGTAAAGCCAAAAAATTTTTACCTGATTTGGGACTCCGAAGTTTTATACTCTAAAAGAAAAGAAAAAGAAATGAAAGTGAAAGATGTTTCTTGAAAAGTACACTTCTTATAGCTATAGGATTATGAAGTGCAGAACCTGATTTCTGTAATTAATAAGTGTGCTCAATTATGAAAAGATCCTTAACTTACTGTGATTTTTACATCTCATGGTAAATAGTCCCAAACTGATTCCTTTTGTTTAATTTCTTTCCTACTTAGAACATGTCTCTGAAATTTTAAATTGAGGTAAATTATTGACATGGAAGTTACTTAATGACATTGGAAAAGGGGTGACTGAGCTTTGCTCTGGGAGTTGAGATAAAGATCATGACATGTATGCATTTTATCAACAATAATGACAGCAATCGCTGGTACATTAAAATTAGTGTATATTTTAAAGTTTCAGAATCTTTGCCTATCAGCATTGCAATAGAGGCATTTTTTTCTTTCTTTTAAAACAATATTTATTTAATTATTGACAGACAGAGAAAAAGACAGATAGAGAGAGAATTATCTTCCTCTGGTTCACTCCTTAAATGCCCACAATAGCCTAGGTTAGGCCAGGTCTCAATCCTGTTCTCCCACAAGAGTGGCAGAAACCCAATCACTTAAACCATCACCACGGTCTCCCAGAATCTGCATCAGCAGTAAGCGAATGCCAGAGCCAGGTTCTGAACCCGCATATCCAGATATGGGATGTGTGTGTGTCTTAATTGTTAAGCTAAATGACTTTTCCTTTGGGCATTCTTCTATTTATTTGTATCCATTTGAAAGGTAGAGAAAGACAGAGAGATCTTCCATCTGCTGGTAGATGCCCACAATGGCCAGGGTTGGGCCAGGTTGTTCAGAACTCAGTCTGTGTCTCCTATGTGTGTGGCAGGGACCAAAGTACAAAGCTGCCTCCCAGGATAAGTGTTAAGCTGGAAGCTGGAATCAGAAGTGGAGCTGGGGCTCTAACTCAGGCACATGTTATGGGATGCGGGCATCCCAAAGCACCACCTTAAATGTTTGCTTAATGATTTCTATTAGGAATGTAGATTTTGGGGGCTGGCGTCCTATGGCAGATAAAACCACCACTTGCGATGCTGGCATTTCATGTGGGCACTGGTTCAAGTCCCGGCTGCTCTGCTTCCGATCCAGCTCTCTGCTATGTCCTGGGAAAGCAGCAGAAGATGGCCCAAGTGCTTGGGGCCCCTGTGCCCACGTGGGAGACCTGGAAGAGGCTCCTGGCTACTGGCTTTGGATCAGCTCAGCTCCAGACATTGTGGCCATTTGGGGAGTGAACCAGCAGATGGAACATTTCTCTTTGTTTCTCCCTCTCTCTGTCTCTCTAAACATTACCTTTCAAATAAATAAATAAAATAATTTTTAAAAAATGAAGTATAGATTTTTTTCTTCCAGGAACAGGAAACATTATTCCAAAAAGGTTTATCTTAAATAATATGCAGGCCGGCGCGGGGGCTCACTAGGCAAATCCTCTGCCTGCCGCGCCAGCACCCCAGCGTTCCAGTCCCGGTTGGGGCACCAGATTCTGTCCCGGTTGCTCCTCTTCCAGCCAGCTCTCTGCTGTGGCCTGGGAGTGCAGTGGAGGATGGCCCAAGTGCTTGGGCCCTGCACCCCATGGGAGACTAAGAGAAGCACCTGGCTCCTGGCTTCGGATTGGCTCTGTGCGCCGGCCGTAGTAGTCATTTGGGAAGTGAACCAACGGAAGGAAGACCTTTCTCTCTGTCTCTCTCTCTCACTATCTAACTCTGCCTGTCAAAAAAAAAATATATATATATATGCACATTCATCATTGCAAATATTACTTTCTGTAATACATTTTCACAGCTAACATGAAACAGCCCACCAAGTGACTTGTGTGAAGAAGCTTCTACTTCTGGAACATTCACATTTGCCTTAACAATCCTTCAAGAACCAGCTCAAATATTTCCTCTTTCATTGAGTCTCCTTCCATCACTTCCAACCTACAGGGATTTCCTTTACCTTTCATCTGGCATTAATCATGTCTGCTTTGCTACCATCAATAGACACAAATATAAAGCCATGTGCCACATCCTGTATGTCATCTGTAGGATTTTTAAGGTCATGATTTGCATCTTTGATATCTTTCTTAAATCCCCACAAACACCCTCTTGCACATTGTTTCATATTTAGTATCTACTTAATCATTATCAAGTGATAGGTGTTAAAAATGCAGGGAGTAGAACTCTTCAAATAAATAGGGTCAGAAAAAAGTCCCTGACCTTGTTTGGCCTAAGTCTCACCGACTCATCAAACTGCTCTGATTCAGCCGGTCCACTCCACTCTTGTGAGGTTTCTGGTTTCACTTTCCCAGCTGCAGATGAGGACTCCGGACCGCTGGCTGAGAATTCTCCTGGAAGAAAGAGAATAGAGTCCAATTCCTAGGAGAGGTGCTGCTCTTCTAGAAACCCAGACCCCAGAGGGGACCTGAGAGGCCACCCAGGTGGTCCACACTTTGGCTCACACTGAACTGCACTCACCAGCTTTCTCCACCACAATGAAAGACTCCGGGGTCCGTTCAGGAAGTGGAGGGGGAGTTTCCTCATCCATCCCTGGAGAAGTTGCTGTCCAAATACACAGTAACAATTTGAAATGAGAACAAGCCGAAAGCAATTCTTGTATTCTAACCTAATCTTAATTAAAGAATTATTTATTTATTTAAAAGTTAGAGTTACACAGAGAGAGAAGAAGCAGAGAGAGAGAGAGAGAGAGAGAGAGAGAGGTCTTCCATTTGCTGGTTCATTCCCCAATTGGCTCAACGGCTGGAGCTGCACCAATCCGAAGCCAGGAGCTTCTTCCGGGTTTCCCACACGGGTGCAGGGGCCCAAGGACTTGGGCCATCTTCTACTGCTTTCCCAGGCCATAGCAGAAAGCTGGATTGGAAGAGGAGCAGCCAGGACTCGAACCAGTGCCCATATGGGATGCCAGCGCTTCAGGCCAGGGCGTTAACCCTCTGTGTCACAGCGACAGCCCCTACTTATTTTTTTTTTAAGAATTATTCTATTTATTTGAAAGATAAAGAGTTTCAGAAAGAGGTAGAACCAGAGAGAGAGAGAGAGGTCTTCCATCTGCTGGTTCACTCCCCAAATGACCGCAATGGCCAAAGCTGTGCTGATTCAAAGCCAGGAGCTTCTTCCAGGTCTCCCACAGGGGTGCAGGGGCCCAAGGACTTGGGCCATCTTCTACTGCTTCCCCAGGCCATAGCAGAGAGCTGGATCAGAAGAGGAGCAGCCAGGATTCAAACCGGCAACCATATGGGATGCCGGTGCTTCAGGCCAAGGCATTAACCTGCTGCACTACAGCACCGACATCCTAATATTAAATTTAAATTCAACAGAACTTCTATTGAAAGCACCATCCCCTATGTCAAGCTGGTCTTGTCCGTTCAAGGAAAGAGCAAAATTCTCTCATATTAAGGTGCAAACCCAGGATGTTTTTGTTATTCTTCCAAATATATTTTTCTTTTAAAATCCCAAAAATATGTTCAAAAGATCTACTTATCTATTTGACAGTCAGAGTGACAGAGACACACACAGAGAGAGAGAGAGAGAGATCTTCCATTCATTAGTACACTGCCCTAATGCCTTTAACAGCCAGGGCTGGGCCAGGGCGAAGCTGGGGGCCAGGAATTTCATATGGGTCTCCCACATGGGTGGCAGGGGCCCTAGGACTTGGGTTATCTTCCACTGCTTTCCCAGGTACATCAGCAGGGAGCTGGGTTGGAAGCAGAGCAGCCAGGACTTGAAGTGACACACTGATATGGGGTGCCAGCAACACAAGTGGCAGCTCAACATGCTGTGCCACAACACCCGGCCCCCAGAAGTATTGTTTTGAAGATTTTATTTGTGGGGCTGGCGCTATGGCACAGCGGGTTGAAGCCCTGGCCTGAAGCGCTGGTATCCCACATGGGCGCTGGTTCTAGTCCCGCCTGCGGCACTGGCACCCCGGGTTCTAGTCCTGGTCGGGGCGCCGGATTCTGTCCTGGTTGCTCCTCTTCCAGGCCAGCTCTCTGCTGTGGCCCACGAGGGCAGTGGAGGATGGCCCAAGTGCTTGGGCCCTGCACACGCATGGGAGACCAGGAGGAAGCACCAGGCTCCTGGCTTCCGATCAGTGCAGCGCGCTGGCTGTAGCGGCCACTTGGTGGGTGAACCAAAGGAAAAAAAGGAAGACCTTTCTCTCTGTCTCTCTTTCTCTCACTGTCTAACTCTACCTGTCAAAAAAAAATTTATTTGTTTACTTGAAATTCAGTGTTATAGAGAAGCAGAGGCAAAGGCAGAGAGAGAGGTCTTCCATCTGCTAATTCACTCCCCAGATGGCCGCAATAGCCAGAGCTGTGCCGATCCGAAGCCAGAAGCCAGGAGCTTCTTCTGGGTCTCCCACGTGGGTGCAGGGGCCCAAGGACTTGGGCCGTCTTCCACTGCTTTCCCAGGCCACAGCAGAGATCTCGGCCAGAAGTGGGGCAGCAGGGACTCAAACTGGTGCCCATATGGGATGCCGGCACTGCAGACGGCGGCTTTACCTGCTATGCCACAGCGCCGTCCCCTCCAACCAAAAGTATTTTGATTGAGTCACTGGGTATCAGGTAACATAATAAAAAATTATATTAATCTTGGATATTTTGGATTGTTTTCTAAATATACTCTTTCCTTTTGTTTTACATACAGCAATTAATAATGCATAATAAAGCAGGTTGCTATGCCAAAGATTCAGTTACACAGTAAGTGAAATCATAAAGATTTTAGTATCTCTTCTTCATTATTCACAGAATCCAAGAATATGCATTTTTTTCTTTTTACAAAATAGAATAACACGGTTTCCTATATTTCTATAGAAACAGAATTTGTATAGAACATTTTAAATGCTATTATAAGAAATGCCACCAGATGGCACATGCGTCAATGTTGCTGCAATCCCTGGAAGTCAGGATTTGTTTTTTTTTGTTTTTGTTTTTGTTTTTGTTTTTTTTTGGTGATGTTGATGATCTAAGAAGTCTAAGGTATTGTTAGTATGTAGAAGAAAATTTCTTTACACTGTAAACCAAGATCAAAACATAGGCTAATCAGAAGGAACTTCCTAGATTTAGGTCAAATAACTTTGCAACAAAGCTACAAATACATGTCTTTATTAAGAAAACTAAATGAGGGTAGGGATGAAGGTTTGGCTCTGCAGGTAAGGCACTTCTTGGGACACTCACATCTCATGTCAGAGTGCCTTGATTCGAGTCCTAGCTCTGCTTCCGATTCAGCTACCTGCTAATGAACACCCTGGAAGGCAGCAGGTGAGAGCTCAAGTGATTGGGCCCCCGGTGCCTGTGAGGGAGAACTGGATTGTGTTTCCAGCTCCTGGCTTCGGCCCGGCCCAGCAGGCATTTGGGGAGAGAGTCAGCAAATGGAAGATTTTTGTTTGTCTGTGCCTTTCAAAGAAATGAAAATAAATTAATTAATTTCAAAAAAAGAAAAAAAATTAAAAATGAAAACTGCATAATACAAATGTTATAGAGCAAAAAAATTTTTTTTACTTCCTATCTAGGTAGAATGCTCTTTATTTTTTTTTATTTTTAATTTTTTTGACAGGCAGAGTGGACAGTGAGAGAGAGAGACAGAGAGAAAGGTCTTCCTTTGCCGTTGGTTCACCCTCCAATGGCCGCCGCGCTGCGGCCGGCGCCCCGCTGATCCGATGGCAGGAGCCAGGATCCAGGTGCTTCTCCTGGTCTCCCATGGGGTGCAGGGCCCAAGCACCTGGGCCATCCTCCACTGCACTCCCGGGCCACAGCAGAGAGCTGGCCTGGAAGAGGGGCAACCGGGACAGAATCCGGCGCCCCGATCGGGACTAGAACCTGGTATGCCAGCACCGCAAGGCGGAGGATTAGCCTAGTGAGCCTAGCGCCAGCTAGAATGCTCTTTATAAATTATTTTATGATATGCCCAAGATAGTAAATTTACACTTTGCTTTCCCTTATCTTCTTTTACATCAACTTATTGTAATCTTCTCCAATAGAATATTCACTTCTACTTTCCAACTACTCAGTAAAATAAAATAATATGCATAATTCAGAATTAAATAACAGAAAATATTAAAGTAAATATATATAAGATATGTTATGTACAAAATGCCAAACACATATTTTCATCTGCTGAGTTACTACAAAAGGGTAGGCAATTACGTCCTCTCCCTCCAACTCCCATAGGAATATAACTCAATTCTTAGCAATATGGTGAACTCATTACAGGCAAATGAATGTGCAACATTTCTGGGTGACTAGGTGATGCTGTTCGACGAATTTTTTTCTGCTGTCTTTCTGGAAGCCACTTCTCTATGTTAAGGGTGTAAGTTGTGGCCTTCAACACACATTCCTAGGAATTTGGCTTGCCTTCTTTAGAAGTTCTCTTGGCAAACATTCAAACCAGATCCAACTGCTTCCACTGCTGCCAGTTTAATGGAATATTACATGTTGTTATTATTTGCAACCTATCGCATCATCGAAACACTTCTGGAATTTATTAATTGGAGGATATATGGGGCCGGTGCAGTGGCACAGTGGGTTAACGCCCTGGCCTAAAGCGCCGGCATCCCACGTGGGCGCCAGTTTGAGACCCGGCTGCTCTACTTCTGTTCCAGCTCTCTGCTATAGACTGGAAAAGCAGTAGAAGATGGCCCAAGTCCTTGGGCCCCTGCACCTGCATGGGAGACCCAGAAGAAACTCCTGGCTCCTGGCTTCAGATCAGCGCAGCTCCGGCCATTGTGGCCAATTGGGGGGTGAATCAGCAGATGGAAGACCTCTCTCTCTCTCTCTATGCCTCTCCTCTTTCTGTATAACTCTGACTCTCAAATAAATAAATAAATCTTTTTTAAAAATTCTTTAAAATAATTTGAGGAGATAGAAGAAAAAAGAGAAGGGAGCAGAGGAGGAAAAGGGGAGGGGGTAGGAAGAAACCAAACATTATATAGATACAAAGTGAAATCTAAAATGCTATAAAATAAAACAAATAAAATGCTGTACCAACTCCAAGAAATAACATACCCATTACAGCTGTCGCTTGGTTCAGTGGTGGGGAAAAATTGGTTGGAGGATTCAGCACCAAAGAATCACGTGAATTACAGTCGGAGAAGAGAGTTGAAGAGGATTTGGGCAACAAAGAGCAAGGAAAACCAGTTCCATCTTCCTTCTCAGGTAAATCAAGAGACATCTTAGAACCCGCGCTACTTGGAGGCAATGATGAAAAATAAGGATCTTCTACTAAAGACATGTAGGAATACCCACTGAAAGCAGTAGAGGCGTGCTGACTGACACTGGAGGCGTTGCACATCTGGTGCTTAGAGTCACGTGGTGGTGAGTAATTCAGTTCTGCTGTAGAAGCATGCATCACTTTTGGAGTCTGCATCTCCGTGAGGCAAGCATCGTGCCGTTGAGACTCCAAATAAGAAAACCCTTCCTTAATGTCTGATTCCTTGGTTTCTTTCTGCTGTATCAGTTCAAAGGGAGTTGATTTGGTCCGTACCACCGGTCCCTTTGAATTAAAATATCTTCCTGTTGCATCTACAGGTTTGGAATTAGGACATGCCCCAAAGAAAATGGAGCTGAAATCCAAACTTTGATGCTTCTGAAGAGGCTCCCCAACTATTGGAAACGCCTTTGTCTGCCGTTTCATGCTTGTGTCAGCATTTCTGTTGTAATCATAATTTAGCTCCAAGAAATCAAAGGAAGCATTCAGTTTCTCAGGGTGCGAAACCAACCTCTCCTTTGCAATGATTTCAGAAGTCCTAAAGTCAAAGGAAGAAGCTTCTGCATTTTCTGCCTTTGCCCTCTGTTTGCTCTGTTGCTTCATCATTCTTGCTTCTTTTATGGTGCTGAAACAAAACGGTAATGACACCATTCTTCAAAGCCACTTCCCGGCAGCACAATGACAAGTACAGCATGAGATTCATCTCCCAGCCACAGACACAATTAGTCAACACGCAGATATGAAAGTTATACTCACTTTTTGGGTAAATTTGGGGGATGAGAGCCTGCATGTAGAGTGGGATTTTGCTCAGTAATTGAATAGTTTGCTTGAACCTTCAAGAGAAAGAAATCAAAGATTAGTGTTTAGTGAAGCAATGTAATGGAGATACTTTAATATTCAAAATGCTGAGAAGTAATTTTTCAGAAAATATAAAGATTTAAACTAATGCATGAAAGATTTCTGAAATATTGAACCCAGAAAGAACTTCTTCATCTACTGAGATGAAAACGATCTAAATAGTTGACGACTAGTGTTCCAGAAACTAGAAAGGATCTGTTTACAGCATCTTTTCCAATGTGGGAATCCTAAAACGTTCTTGGGGGTAACTTCAGTCTCAGGAACATTCTACAAAAAGTGGATGTTTGGTGCAGCCAATGACAAAGCCTCCTGGAACGCTCACGTAACATCTTGTATCGCCTGATTCAAGTCCTGGCTCCATTTTTCATTCCAGTTTCCTGCTAAAGCACACCCCGGGAGGCAGTAGTAATAGAGTTCTTGCCACTCACATGAATTGAATTCCAAGCTCCTGGCTTCAGCCAAGCCCAGTCTAGGCTGTTCTGAGTTTTAGGGGAATGAATCAGTACGTGGAAGATCTCTCTCCCTCTCTCTCCCTCTCCCTCCCTCTCCCTCCCTCTCTCCCTCTCCCTCCCTCCCTCTCTCCCTCTTCCTCCCTGTCCCTCCCTCTCTCCCTCTCCCTCCCTCTCTCTCTCTCTCTACCTCCCTCTCTCTTTCTCTCTCTCTCTCTCCCTCCCTCTCTCTTTCTCTCTCTTTCTCCCTCTCTCCCCCTCTCCCCCTCTCCCTCTCTCTCCCTTTGCCTTCCAAATAAATAAAAATAACATAATAATTAAATATATGTAATGAACAATAAATAGATATGTAAAAGAACGTTCTACCTTCCGAAATTTTAGTATCTTAACTTTAAAGGTAACAGTTGCTTATTAGGTCCGAGTACCTATTTCCTCTGGTTCTACTCTCCTCCTCCTCCTCACTGTGGTCCAGGTGTTTTGGTTTTGTCACCACTCTTATAGCAAGCTAAACTTGTTTCCTATTCAAGACTTTTACACTTCTGCTAATACTAAATGATAGAATCAAAAAGGGAGAGAACGATCCAACATGGGAAGCAGGATACACAGCAGACTCATAGAATGGCAGATGTCCTAAACAGCACTCTGGCCTCAGAATCAGCCCTTAAGGCATTCGGATCCAGCTAAAAAGCCCATGAGAGTATTTTAGGCATGGAAAGCCAAGACACCCTGGGGGAAAAAAAAAAAAGAAGACCTAAATGAAAGATCTCTGCGAGTGAGATCCCAGTGGAAAGAGCGGGGCCATCAAAGAAGGAGGTACCTTTCTCTGAAGGGAGGAGAGAACTTCCACTTTGACTATGACCCTGTTGGAATAAGATTGAAGTTGGCAAACTCAAAAGGCTTCCATAGCCTTGGCAACTCATGACTAGAGCCTAGGGAGATTACTGACGCCATAAACAAGAGTGTCAAATTGTTAAGTCAACAACAGGAGTCACTGTGTACTTACTTCTCATGTGGGATCTGTCCTTAGTGTGTTGTCCAATGTGAAGTAATGCTATAACTAGTACTGAAACAGTATTTTACACTTTGTGTTTCAGTGTGGGTACAAACTGATGAAATCTTTGCTTAATATATACTAAATTGATCTTCTGTATATAAAGATAATTGAAAATGAATCTTGATGTGAATGGAATGGGAGAGGGAGCGGGAGATGGTAGGGGTGTGAGTGGGAGGGAAATTATGGTGGGGGGAAGCCATTGTAATCCATTAACTGTGCTTTGGAAATTTATATTTACTAAATAAAAAAAATAAAAAAAAGACTTTTACACTTACTGTTCCCTCTGATTGATACATTTTTTTTTTTAATTTATGTATTTGAAAGCAGAGTTAGAGAGAGAGAGAAGGAGAGACAGAGAGTGAGGTCTTCTATCAGCTGATTCACTGTCCAAATGGCCATGACAACCAGGGTTGAGCCAGACCAGAGCCAGGAGTCAGTAGCTCCATCTGGGTCTTGGGCCGTCCTCCACTGCCCTCCCAGGCACACCAGCAGGGAGCTGGATCAGAAGTGGAGTAGCCAAGACTTGAATCAGCACACACAGAGAATGCTGGCATTGCAGGCAGTGACTTAATCCACTCCACCACAATGCCAGCCTCTCTCCACTTTCAATCCAGCTTCCTGCTAATAATATGTGCCCTGTGAGGTGGCAAACGATGGCTAAAGTACTTGGGTTCTTGCCTCCCACAAAGAAGACCCAGATGGAGGTTCAGGTGCCTGGCTTCAACTTGGCCTAGCCCTGGCTGTTGTGGGCATTTGGGGAGTGAATCGGCAGACCAAAGATCTTTCTCTCTCTCTCTCTCTGATTTTCAAATATAATGAAAATTTTAAAAAATATTTAGGGCCGGCGCCGCAGCTCAATAGGCCAATCCTTTGCCTGTGGCGCCGGCATCCTGGGTTCTAGTCCCAGTCGGGGCACCAGATTCTGTCCCGGTTGCCCCTCTTCCAGTCCAGCTCTCTGCTGTGGCCCGGGAAGGCAGTGGAGGATGGCCCAAGTGCTTGGGCCCTGCACCCCATGGGAGACCAGGAGGAAGCACCTGGCTCCTGGCTTCAGATCAGCGCAGTGTGGTGGCCACAGCAGCCACTGAGGGGTGAACCAACAGAAAAGGAAGACCTTTCTCTCCATCTCTCTATCTCACTGTCCACTCTGCCTTTCAAAAAAAATATTTAAAAGCCTACAACAAATTAACTCAATGTGGATCAAAGACTTGAACATAAGAGCTAAAACTATAGAACTCTTAGAATAAAACATAAGGGAAAAGCTTCATGACATTGAATTTGGCAATGATTTCTTGGTTACAATATCAAAGGTACAACAACAAAATAAAAATAGACAAATAGGGGACGCCATTGTGGCACAGTGGGTTAAGGCACCACTTGTTATGCTGGCTCCCATATGGGCACTGGTTTGAGCCCTGGTTGCTCCACTTCCAATCCAGCTCCTTGCCTGGGAAAACAGCAGAAGATGGCCCAAGTACTTGAGTCCCCACCACCCATGTGAGAGACACAGATGAAGCTCCAGAGCTCCTGGCTCTGGCCCAGCCCTGGCTGTTGCAGCCATCTGGGGAGTGAACCAGCAGATGGAAGATATTCTCTCTCTCTCTCTCTCTCTCTCTCTCTCTCTCTTTCTCTGTCTCCCTCTCTCTTTCTCTGTCTCCCTCTCTCTTTCTCTGTCTTTCCTTTCTCTCTCTGCCTTTCAAATAAATAAATAAATCCTTAAAAAATAAATTGAACTTAATCAAAATTACAAAATTCCACACATCAAAGACATGATCAGTCAATCAAAAAGACAACCCACAGAATGGGAGACAACATTTGCAAATCACATATCTGATGAGGCATTAATACCCAAAGTGTATGGAGAACTCCTAAATATCTACAAACATAAATAAACAATCCAACTCAAAAGTGGACAAAGGACTTGAGACATTTTCCCAAAGAAGATATACAATTGCCTAATAAGCACACAAGAAGATGCTTAACATCATTGAATTGTTGAATCAAAACCACAATGAGGAGTGGGTATTTTGCACAGTGGTTAGGATGCCACTTGGGACATCTGTATCCTATATTGGAGCCTGAGTTCAAGTCCTGGCTCTGCTTCTGATTCCAGCTTACTGCTAATGCACATCTTTGGGAGTAGCAGGTAATGGCTCAAGTACTTGGGTCCCTGCCACCTATATAGGAGATCCTTATTGGGTTCTAAGCTACTGGCTTCAACCTGGCCTAGCCCTGGCTATTGTGGGCAGTTTGGGAATGAACTAGCAAATGAAATATTTCTCTCTCTCTCTCTTCCAAATAAATAAATTTTTAGAAATCACAATAAGATACCACTTCACACTCATTTGGATAACTATCATCTAAAACAAAACAAAAAGAGGGTTGGGTACAAGTTCCTGTCCTGGCTGTGCCACTTCCAATCCAGCTCTCTGCTAATGGCCTGGGAAAAGTTGTAGAAGATGGCCCAAGTGCTTGGGTTCCCGCACTTATGCGGGAGACCTGGAAGAAGCTCCTAGCTCCAGGCTTCAGTGCTGGCTGTTGTGGCCATCTGGAAAATGAACCAGTGGATAGAAGATTCTCTCTCTCTCTCTGTCTCTCTCTCTCTCTCTCTAACTCTGAATTTCAAGTAAATAAATAAATCTTAGAAAAAATAAGTGTTTGCAAGGATGTAGAAATTGGAAACTCTGTACTGTTGGTGGGAATATTCAATTATACAACTTCTATGGAAAACAATATGGGGATTCCTCAGAAAATTAAACGGAAATGCCACATGATCAGCAATTCCACTTCTGGGTAAACACCAAAGAGTGAAAAACAGAGACACGGGCCAGACTGTGGTGCAGCTGGTTAAGCCGCCACTTGCAGCACCTGGGAAAGCAGCAGATGATGCCGCCAAGGGCTTGGGCCCCTGCCACACGTGGGAGACCCAGATGGAGTTCCTGGCTCCTAGCTTTGATCTGGCCCAGCCTCAGGCTGCTGTGGCCATTTGGGGAGTGAACTTAAGGATGTAAGCTTTCTATCTCCATTTCTCCTGCTTTCTCTCTCTGTCACCCTGACTTTCAAACAAATAAATAATTGCATCTTCTAAAAAACATAAATAAAATCCTTTTAACAAAAAGAAATCAGGGATGTGAGGAAAATTTACACATCTGTGTTCACAGCAGCATTACTCAGAACAGCCAAAAGGTGGGAGCAGCCCAACGACCCACCAATGGATGGGCAGATGCACAAAATGGGGGACACAATGGAATATTAGTCAGCCTTCAAAATAAGGAAATTCTGACCAAAATCATGACATGACTGAAGCTTGAGAACATCAGAGTAAATGAAACAAGTCAGACACGAGCGGACAAGCATTGTGCGATTCCATTCAGGGGGGCTACCTAGAGTCTTCACATTTATGGAGATAGAAAGTAGAAAGGTGGTTTTCCAGGTGCAGGTTAGGACTGCTTGTCTGCTGGTGGACTGACACTTCCATCACTGTGTAATGTCTTTCCTTGTTTCTGATCATTGTCTTTGCTCTGAAGTTTACTTCATCTGGTAATAATACAGCCACCCCTGCTTTCCTCTGATGCAGATTACACATATCTTTCTACTGTACTTTCAACCAACCTCAAGTTTGGAATGAGTTCCTCATAGACAGTTTATAGTTGTGTTTTTGTTCACTTTGGCAACAACATATATATTGCTGCACTTAGATCACTTTTTTTTTTTTTTTTGACAGGTAGAGTTTACAATGAGAAAGAGAGACAGAGAGAAAGGTCTTCCTTCCGTTGGTTCACTCTCCAAATGGCCGCAACAGCTGGAGCTACGCCGATCTGAAACCAGGAGCCAAGAGTTTCTTCCTGGACTCCCACATGGGTGCAGGGGCCCAAGCACTTGGGCCATCCTCCAGTGCCTTCCTGGGCCACAGCAGAGAGCTGGACTGGAAGAGGAGCAGACAAGACTAGAACCCGGCATCCATATGGGATGCCGGCACCGCAGGTGGAGGATTAACCTAGTGTGCCATGGCGTCAGCCCCTAGATCACTTTTTAAAGTAATTATTGAATGGTAGGGTTTAATTCTGCCATTTATTTTCTGCTTTCTGTTTGTCCTCTCTGTTTCTCATTCTCTTTTTCTTTCTTGCATTTCTCTAAAATTTCATTTTGATTTACCTGGATTGTTTTCCAGTGTAGCCATTTTAGTGGTGCCTCTGGATATCACAATTACACAGATTAGGCTACATAAAACCGTTCGGTTATGATACAGTCGTCTTAAGTACTTCCTCTAGTACATTTAGAACCACATCAGATAGTGGAATGTTTGTGCTTCAACTGTCAAATGTAATTTAGAAAGCTCAGGAGGAAAAGGAAAGATATTAAATTCACTCATATGTTTGCTTATATGTTCGTTCTTCTTTCCTGCATCATTTTCCTTCTGTTTACAAAGTGTCCTTTGCTGTAGTTTAGGGTCATTCTATTGGTGACAAATGTTCTCAGCTTTTCTTCATCTGATTATGTCTTGATTTCCCCTTCATTCCTATTGTCATTCTGTGTTGACGTTCTTTTCTATCAGAACTTGAAAAATACTGTGCCCCTTCCTTGTAGCCTGCACAGTTTCTGATGAGAAATCTGTCATTCTATTTTTTTTTTTTTTTTTTTTTTTTTTTTTTTTTTTTTTGACAGGCAGAGTGGACAGTGAGAGAGAGAGACAGAGAGAGAAAGGTCTTCCTTTGCCGCTGGTTCACCCTCCAATGGCCGCCGCTGCAGCCGGCGCACCGCGCTGATCCTGGCAGGAGCCAGGAGCCAGGTGCTTTTTCCTGGTCTCCCATGGGGTGCAGGGCCCAAGCACCTGGGCCATCCTCCACTGCACTCCCTGGCCATAGCAGAGAGCTGGCCTGGAAGAGGGGCAACCGGGACAGAATCCGGCGCCCCAACCGGGACTAGAACCCGGTGTGCCGGCGCCGCAAGGTGGAGGATTAGCCTATTGAGCCACGGCGCCGGCTGAAATCTGTCATTCTAATTGCTTTCCTTCCACAATTAAGGTGTAATTTTTCTCTGTCCGCTTTCTAGAATTTCCTTAGTGTTTAGTTATCAACAGTTTAATTATGATGCTCCTTCCAAAACTTTTTCAGCTCCACCGCTTGTCTCCTCTCTTTCTGGGACTTCAGTGACACAAATGCTAGACTTGCTGTTAGAGCCCCTTGGTTCCCTGGAGCTCTGTGTATTTTGCTCAGTCTATTTTATCTCTTGTTTGAATTGGGTGAATTCTATCTTCCAGTCTGCTGATTCCTTCTAACCTGCTGTTGAATCCAGGTGCTGAGCTAGTTTGTTTATTTTTCAGTTCTAAAATTTTCATTTGATTCCTTTTTAAGTCTTCCGGTTTTGGTTTTGTTTTGGCTAAATTTTGTTTGTTTGTTTAAAGGTTTATTTGTTTGAAAAAAGAGTGACTGACAGAAAGAGAGAGTGAGAGTGAAAGTGAAAGAGATGTTCATCTGTGGGTTTACTCCCCGAATGGCCACAACAGCTGGGACTTGGCCAGCCTGAAGCCAGAAGCCAGAAGCCAGGAACTCCATCCAAGTCTCCCTTATGGGTGTAAGGAACTCAAGTACTTTGGCCATCATCTGCTACTTCCCAGATGCATTAGCAAAGAGCTGGACTGGAAACAGAGAGGCTGGGACTCATGTGGGATGCAGGTCTCCCAAGGAGCAGCTTAATCCACTGTGCCACATTGCCCATCCTGAGGCCTCCTACTTTTTCATTTCTTTTAAGCATGCTTTGAATTGCTCAATGAACCTTTTTTTTTTTTTTTAAATCATGACTCATTTAAAATCTTTGTCAAATAATTCTAAAATTTCTGTCATTTCAGGGTTGACACGAGGCTGGTGCCGTGGCTCAATAGGCTAATCCTCCACCTAGCGGCGCCGGCACACCGGGTTCTAGTCCCGGTCGGGGCGCCGGATTCTGTCCCGGTTGCCCCTCTTCCAGGCCAGCTCTCTGCTGTGGCCAGGGAGTGCAGTGGAGGATGGCCCAGGTGCTTGGGCCCTGCACCCCATGGGAGACCAGGAGAAGCACCTGGCTCCTGCCTTCGGATCAGCGCGGTGCGCTGACTGCAGCGCGCCGGCTGCGGCAGCCATTGGAGGGTGAACCAATGGCAAAGGAAGACCTTTCTCTCTGTCTCTCTCTCTCACTGTCCACTCTGCCTGTCAAAAAAAAAAAAAAAATACTGTGTCTTGGGGCTGGCATGTGGTGCTGAAATCCCATATGGGCGCTGGTTCGACTCCCAGCTGCTCCACTTCCATCCAGCTCTCTTCTATGGCCTCAGAAAGCAGCAGAAGATGGCCCAAGTCCTTGGGCCCCTGCACCCATGTGGGAGACCTGGAGGAAGCTCTTGGCTCCTGGCTGCAGGCGTTGCAGCCATTTGGGGAGTGAACCAACAGATGGAAGACCTCTGTCTTTCTCTCTCTCTCTCTCTCTCTCTCTGCCTCTCCTCTCTCTGTGTGTGTAACTCTGACTTTCAAATAAATAAATCTTTAAAAAAAAAAAAAAAGAATATTGTCTCGATAGGCTGCCACTTCCCTGGTTCTTTGGTTAGGTTCTTGTTTTGTTTTGTTTTGCTCCCTATACTACTGGCATTTCTAAGTTGCTGGAATCTTCAGCTCCAAGCTTGCAACACAAATGGCAGAAGAAAACTCAAGGGAGCCTAGCATCATTTTATACCTTGGCTCCTAGGGCTCTGCTGCTCTCTTCTCTGTCTCCTTTGGTCTTCTTACATTTGTTTCATATAAAATGTCCACAGTTCCTAGTTTCACTTAGTGCCAGAAACAGAGAGAAGTTTGCTAGATCTTCATGAAAACAGAAATCCACCCTGGGTGGCTTTAACCAGTTCCCTGCCTGAGGGGCTGAGCCCTGTTCCTATGATCCCATCTACTGGCAAAAGATCCATTCTACATAATCCAACTGTCCGGAGCCATGGCACTGCCACTGTGCTAACTTTGGGCGTTGGCATTTTCTAAAACTTAAATAAAATATTAGCATACATACTTAGCAGCACTTTAAAAGGGTGTTCCTTGGCCAAGTAGACTTTATTCTAAAAGTGTAAAGATGATTTTACATTAACAAATCCAATAATATAACTGCAAAGGAGGAAATCCATATAATCATTCCATAAGTCCAAAAATATGCAGTTGATAGAATTCAATATTCTTTCTGAAAAAATTCTTGACAAATAGAAATCAATGCACTCTGTCTTCAAACAGTTATGAAATTAATACCTCCAGTAAGTCTGCATCATGCTAGCAGTGAAACAATAGAATCATTAATGACTTTGTTTAAAAAAAAGATTTTATTTATTTATTTGAGAGGAAGAGTTACGGAGAGAAGAAGAGACAGAGAGAAATCTTCCATCCTGGAGCTGAGCTGATCCGAAGCCAGGAACCAGGAGCTCTTTCTGGGTCTCCCACGTAGGTGCAGGGGCCCACAGAATTGGGCCTTTCTCGGGCCATAGGGGAAAGCTGGATCAGAAGACAAGCAGCCAGGACACGAACAGGCGCCCATTTGGGATGCTGGTGCTGTACGCAGAGGTTTAGCCCACTACGCTACAGCGCCAGTCCCAGAGTGCTCCTGGCTCCAACTTACCCCACCCCAGGAGGCAGTGGTGATGACTCCAGTAATTGGATTCCTGCACCCATGTGGGACACTGAATTGAGTTCCCTGCTCCCAGCTTTGGTCCTGGCCTAGCCCTGGCTGTCATGAGCATTTGAGGGAGTTAATCAACGGATGTGAGTTCTCTGTCTCTGTCTCTCTGCCTCTCAAAGTCATTAAAAATAAAACTGGGGGGCTGGCGCCGTGGCTCACTTGGCTAATCCTCCGCCTGCAGCACTGGCATCCCATGTGGGCTCCGGGTTCTAGTCTCAGTTGCTCCTCTTCCAGGCCAGCTCTCTGCTGTGGCCAGGGAGTGCAGTGGAGGATGGCCCAAGTACTTGGGCCCAGCACCCTCATAGGAAACCAGGAGGAAGCATCTGGCTCCTGGCTTTAGATCGGTGCAGCGCCAGCCGTAGCGGCCATTTGCGGGGTGAACCAACGGAAGGAAGACCTTTCTCTCTGTCTCTTTCTCACTGTCAAACTCTGCCTGTCAAATAAATAAAAATAAATAAATAATAAAATAAAATAAAATTGGGATGTTTTGGGAATACTAGTCAATGAAATAGGCACAAATATGAAGTAACAGTTCCTAGCAACTATAGGTCATGTGCCTTCCCCATAGCATTTCTCTTTGGAACTGACATTAACTATAGAAATGCTTAATTAGCTCCCTCATCCCACCAGTTTGTCTGGCTTTCCTCCCTTCTCCCTTTCCCACCTGTCTTGCTGAGGAGTTGGCATGCTACGTCATTCAACTGGTGAGAGATATCATCGGGGCTATGTCTTGTACACTTTGTATTTCTACTGCTGAGAAAACAGCAGAACCTCAGTGAAGGTTTTCAGGTTAATAATAAAAATATAATATTAAAAATGGAAATGTAGATGTTAAATATACCCTGGAAGATAAATCAGTAATTTTTTAATGATTTTTCAAATTTGTTTGAGAGGTAGAGCTACAGAGAGAGAGAAGGAAAGACAGAGAGAGAGAGGTCTTCCATCTGCTGATTCACTTTCCAAATAGCTGCAATGACAACAAGACTAGTGTAGCCCGAAAAATCACCCAACTGTGACTTCACTTTCTATTTGTTACTCTCACTTCTAACAAAACATGGGACCAGACCACATGCTGCCCTTTTTCTCACTCCCCAGTAAGTAGGTTGTTTCTAAATTTGGCTGAAGGGGCTGGCGCTGTGGTGCAGTAGGTTAAGCTATCGTCCACAGCATTGGTTCCTTATGGGCACCAGTTGGAGTCCTGCCAGCTCCACTTCTGATCCAGCTCCCTGCTAATACACCTGGGAAATCAGTGGACGATGGCCCGAGTGCTTGGGCCCCTGTAACCCACATGGGTGACCCAGTTTAAGCTCCTGGCTCACCCTCTCTCTCTGTAATTGACTTATAAATAAATGTATAACTTTAAAAACTAAAATTAGCTGACAATTGTACATAATACGTTAACCAAGAGGTCAATGCTCTGACTTAAATCACCTCAAACTGACTTGTCCTTCACAGATTTTCAGTGCAGCCCTGTGCACACCCGACACTGCAGTTCAGCTGTGACATCAGGGAAGTCCTACAACCAATCTGAGATCCGTGACCAAGCACAAGTACAGAAAAAAACTGGACAGCACATCCAGTTTGGACCCTACCTCTGTTCCGGTGTATTTATCTCTGACGACATCGAGGTGTCTCTTGAACAGCTCCAACACAGCACTGTAGACCAGTTCATATTGTTCCTGAGGATCGTCGTGAACCGGAACAAATGAAAAAACAAATATTGGTGAAGCACAGAACCAGACTTCAGTAACAAGAACTCCAATCAAACACTAACACGGCGGAACTGAAAGGACCAGCATCGTAAGTCATTAAATTTAATAACAGTAGCCCATGTTTATAAAACCCATTTCAGATTTCAAAGCACCTTAAGGCTACTAGAAATAGCTAAATAATGTCTGTAACTCTAGCTAATGTGCAAGGATAGTATGGCATGCTTCTTTTATATCTTAACCCACTTTCCTACTTATCTTCCCCTCCACCATCTTCCTTCTAATTATTTTCTCTCTGCTCATATTTTTAATAATTAATTTCATCTTAGGTGCATTTTTTTGGTAAGCCACCTTCATCTTTTCTAGGACTAGGTAGTTAGTGGCTGGTATACAGATAGATAGCTTTATAATTTTTTTAAGATTTATTTATTTATTTATTTGAAAGGCAGAGTTATGGAAGCAGAGGAAGAGAGACACAGAGAGAGAGGTCTTCCATCTGCTGGCTTACTCCCCAAATGGCTGCAGCAGCTGGAGCTGGGCCGATCAGGAGCCAGGAGCTTCTTCCCAGGTCTCCTTCCTGGGTGCAGGGGCCTAAGGACTTGGGCCATCTTCTACTGCTTTCCCAGGCCATAGCAGGGAGCTGGATTGGAAGTGGAGCAGCCAGGTCTCGAACCGGTGTCCATATGGGATGCTAGCACTGCAGGCAGTGGCTTTACTTGCTATGCCACAGTGCCGGCCCCAACAGATAGCTCTAATATATGTTATTTAACTCGATCTGCACACTTGCTCTACAAAGCAGCTAGGCTTGTGTACCTAGTTACTGTTTGTGCAAGGTCAGTCAGAACTAATTTCCAGGACTTGGCTTAGAAATGGGATCTTTTGATTCTGTTTAGGGCAGTTAGATCAAGTTGCTAAAATTTTGTTCTAGTTCTAGTAATTTACCCAAGAAAAATAAACCACTAAATAAGGTTTGAAAATGTGTGATTATAAAAGGATTTCACCATAGAGAAATGAGACATCTACTAGTATAAGCTTTGTGGGTTTTCCCTGCTCTATGTTTTGCCACTGTATCTGCTGAGGCATTTGATTTTGGCTTTACTTTCCCCCTGAATAGGTCTCTTCAGGATCTTCCTTGACAATTTACACAGTCCTATTCAAAGAAAGAGCACCTTTTTCTAAAGATAATTTTAGTAGAACCATGCAGAGCTGTATCCCTCAACACAACCACGGATACATTATTTTTGTCAAGACAGAAACATCAGACAGGAAGCGTTCATCTGGTTTAGCGTCCTTTTGTGGTTATGGTAGTATCAGGAAAAGCAGCTACAACTGTTAAAATATGTGTTTGGCTACTCAATGACAAACCAACATACGAAGTCTTTTTCAACTGTCTTCCAACTCTTAGAAGTAGGCCTGCAATGGAATTTTCCTGAAATGAGGTGTGGTTTTATTCATTTGGAATTACGGTGTACATAACTAGACTGTATACTTCCTGGAGTCTTTTATGCATTGACAAGGGTTATGTTCTTTTAAGTCTGATAACACTAAACCAGCTAATGCTTCCATTTCACATAAACTTTCCCCCCCACAGATGGAATATAGAATACACCTACAGTTAACACATGAAAAAATATATTTTTTCCATAAGCTATTAATGGAAAACCTGTGTGGGCTGAACAGATAAATCTATATTATAACAGCTCTTTATTTTCCCCTTTCAATTCACAACCTCTAGATTAAAATATCTAAACTGACACTGTCAATTGTTTTATCTTTAACCCTATGTGCAAGTTCATTTATGTGTGCTTTAAATAGTAAAAAGCAATTCTAACAAATTATCAAAAGGGCCTGTTCCAAAATAAACATCAATAAATTATTTGATGAATGAATGGAAGGGTGACAGCCAATTTCTATCTTATGGATGGAAACCACTTAGAACTGTGTTTTAAACTGTGGATGTAGAAATATGGTTGAAATTAATACGGTAGACAGTGAGAGATTTGGGCCAGCAAGAGAAGCAAAGAGGATTCCTAATGAAGTGCGGGCATCTTGGTGTAGGCTCAGCAATTGTGATCCATAAAATAGCATAATTGTGATTTCTTTTTGAAGTATGCATACAATAAGGACTAAATGAAACTACCGAAAAATAGTGGGGGCTGGCGCTGTGGCATAGCTGGTAAAGCCGCTGCCTGCAGTGCCGGCATCCCATATGGGTGCCGGCTCGAGTCCTGGCTGCTCCACTTCTGATCCAGCTCTCTGCTGAGGCCTGGGAAAGCAGTAGAAGATGGCCCAAGCTTTGGGCCCCTGCACCCATGTGGGAGACCTGGAAGAAGCTCCTGGCTTCGGATCGGCACAGCTCCAGCCATTGTGGCCAACTGGGGAGTGAGCCGGCAGATGGAAGATCTCTCTCTGCCTCTCCTCTTTCTATGTATCTCTGACTTTCGAATAAATAATAAATAATTCTTTAAAAAAATGTTATTCTGGTGCTTACTCAGCTTTTAAAAAAAGAAAGCATGGTGACAATCGCCATGTGCATCTGTAAGTGACAGGAATATGGTTGGTTTTGTTTTTATTTTTTAGTATTTCCTAAAATGAGCTATAGGCTGGATTTGCCAGATTCTGTTACCACCTCCTGATGCAGAAATTATAAATCACTAAATTTCTATGATTTCAGAGATGAATTTATTACTATAAAATTTTAAGTTAATACGACCCAGGTACTTCTTTCTACTAAATCAAGCTTATTGAATTTTTTCAACACCCTTTTTAAATAAGAAACATTATGTTGGTTATCTTGGGCAGGCAGCTGCTTTTGACGTCTTTCCATTCAACACAGAGACAGAGCAAGACACAGACACGTGTTTGATCCACTCACCACGTCCATACCTGAGTTTGAACTAGTGATGGTCTCTGGGTTCTCATTTCCTGGATCAAACTAAAAACACTGAAGTTATCAGGAATTATCTATCAAACAAAAGGGAAACATATTCACTCTGATGTTTTATTCATAAAGTATTACCACTTTCTTATAATGTTGTACTTCCATGACATCCGTTCTCCTAACATGGGATCTAGCAGAAAAGGAATGCATTTATAAAGCTAGTGATGATTCTCATCACATGCACTATGATTTAGAGCCTTGGGTTTTCCCCAGAAAAGATTGAAGAAACTCTTCAGGATTATTTCCCATGGGGTGATCAAACATCTGAAAGTGAATATACACTGAGGGACAAGGCTCAGTGGAGACCAAGTGTGAGAGTGTCCTGAAATAAAGGGAGTTGGCAGGCAGGTGTAGAGTCCACATTTTAAACTTCCCATTTCTTAGTCGGCACTAAAAAGTGGTTTATAGATTGAAACACAAAATTTTATTGTGAAAAAAATGAGTGCATCTGCTGCAGCAGTTTGGCTAACCTAAGGAAGGGCAGGTGTCATTGTAGGCAGTGGTTCTCAAACCCGGTGCCCATCAGCGCACCTCCAGCCCCCGCCCTCGGAGCTGGGGTTCAGTCCATTACAATAATTCGCTTTCCTAACAAGTTCTCAGGTGATGCTGATGCTACTTGTGTGGAGACTGCACCAACAATTTAGGAACTAATGAATCACCTGGCAGAGTGGGTCTCCGAGTGCATTTTCTAGAAAAGATGAATCATGAAGATAGATGTTTTGAAAAACCGAGCAATTCTGAAGTCTGAAAGCCCAAAGTAAGCAAACAGGAAAGGCGTGTTGAGAGAAACTCACCCCATCTTTTAGCAACATCCACGTATAATCAATGGCACAGATCACACCAGTCCTTCCACAGCCAGCACTGAAACGAAAGAGCACAGTGGCATGTGTACTTGCAGAGAGGGGGCCACGGATGGGAGCTGGAAAATTTCAGCAGCAGATCTGGAGAGGAAGCAGCCTGGTGGCACTGTGTTTCAAGCCCTACCACTTCCCAGAGCAAGTCTGTTCTTGTGACACTGAACCTCAGGACAGGGCCTTGCCAACCTCTTACGGCAGGGGTCGCTAAAGCTGCACTGCCTGCACGTAATTCACCAGAGTTTATTACAGCTGGTTTCTGCTGTTGACATTTCCGTTACAGTTGCAGAGTCCAGACCAGACTCTGATGTTTGGTTTATCCTCGGCAGGAGAGGAACACACAGCATCATACCTGCAGTGAATGCAGATGGGAACACTGTCGCCCTCTTGGTAGCAACGCACGTCCCAGATGAGTTCCAGGATAGGGTCTATAGACGAAGGCACATCATGGTCTGGCCAGTTCTTGTAATGAAACTGGTAGATTGTTCGGGTTTCCTATAATAAATAGCCAGAACAAAAGGAGAGTTCAAGCTTAGGACTCCACCTCATTCTACAAAAGATCAGTCTGGCTTATTAGATTGCATCTGAATCTTTTTTTCCAATTTATTTTGCTTTCTTCTCTATGGATCTCAGATAACCAAATGCTTTTTGACAACAATTAAAAGCAATTTGGGGCCAGCATCATGGTTGTAGTGGTTAAAGTCATTGCCTGCTAAGGCCAGCATCCAGTATATGAACTGGGTTGAGTCCTGGCTGCTCCACTTCCCATCCAGCTTCCTGCTAATGCACCTGGGAAAACCACAGAAAATGGCCCAAGTGCTTGGGCCTCTGCCACCCACGTGGGAGACCCAGAAGAAGCTCCTGGATTTGGTCTGTCCCAGCCATGACTGTTGCAACCATCTGGGGAATGAACCAATGGCTGGAAGGTCTTTTTCTCTCTCTCTGTCTCTCTTCCACTCTCTCTGCAACTCTCTTTTTCAAATAAATTAAATAAATTTTTTGATTAAAGGCAATTTAAGGTCACTCACTATTGGCTTGTCCCCATCTGTCCCACTCACAAGAGGAAGTTAGCTATGAACACAGCCCAAATGAAGTCTCCCCAGATGGGGTGCCTCAAATGAATCACAGGCACGCTGCTATATTAAATCCCTGCCTTGGGAGAGGATGGGGAGGGGGGGCTCAGGGCAGTCTGAGCTCACAGATTGATTCCCAGTCCCTACTCACTGCCCAACCTCTGTTCACCCTACAGATATTATTTTAAATGTGTGTCATGGTGTGGAATAGATTTGGGAGCACAGATCACACCAAAGGTCTCTTCAGAATACGAAGAGTGACTCAGGACATCCAAGGCCCCAGCACTGTCCAGAGCCCTACGTCTCGCCTGAGTCACACACACGGATCTACCTGCCTGCTCTCCGAAGGCTTTTGAGTTCATCTCTCCCATTCTATACTTACCCCGTTGAACTTGGCTTTCAGAGTCCTGATTATATAATGAGATTTCCTTCTTTCAGCTTCCTAAGCAGAAGAAGATTACAATATCAGTCAAGCTCTCTGTCCAGGAGCTCCCGGAGCCTTGGCTGGGCCACGGTGTGCCGATGGTACTTACACAGGACACCGAGAAGGGGCCGACCAGCAGCTGCGTCTCGCCTGGCTCAGCCCAGTAGCGCTCGCACTTTCTCTGTTGCACAAAGCAGAACGCAGTTACGGCCCTGTTTCCCTCCATACACTGCAGTCTCTTTTCAGAAATAAATCCCACTTGCTTCCTCACAAGCAGATTCAGGTCCTTCACCTCAGCTCAGGGTTTTGTAATCCCATGGGCTTCCACCCCAGCACCACGGCCTGGGAGCTCCAAGCACGGGAAAGCAAAAGTAACGGATATAGAAATTACAGACTTCCTACAAGTCTAAAAACGTGGAATTCGAGATCTTTGGCTTACTTTCAATATTTCAGCAGGACTAATGGAAATCAAATGTCTACTAAAACAGTGGCCCGAGTTAAGTGAAATACCAAGTTTCCTTGATTTGTTGATTTAAATTGTCAACTCAGAATAGCAACAAGCAAGTCAGAACAGTGATGTCCAGTAAAAATACAATGTGAGCCACACACGCAATTTTAAATTTTCCAAGCCACATTCAAAAATGAAAACAGTGAAATTAACTTTAATAGAATATCTTAGCTTAATATACAGATCTTAAAAAATTTCAACGTGTAATTGACATCAACCACATATTACATATTTTACCATTTTTAAAATTAAATCTCTAAAACCTAGTGCTTTATGTTTACAGCTCATCTCAGAATGCTAAAATTTTCATTGGAAATACTTTCATTTCCATTTAGATTTCATAAAATTCATAGCTCAAATATTTCACATAGTGGCTGGCATTGTGGGGTGCTGGGTTAAGCCACTGCCTGCAATGCAGGCATCCCGTATCAGAGCTCCAGTTTGAGTCCTGGCTGCTCTGCTTCCAATCCAGCTTCCAGCTAATGTGCCTGGGAAGGCAGTGGAATGTGGTTCAAGGACTCAGGCTTCTGCCACCCTTTGGAGATTCGATTGGAATTCTACTCTTGCCTTTAGCCTGCACACCAGCCCCAGCTTTGTGGCCATTTGGAGAGTGAACCAGCTGATGGAAGATCTTTCTCTCTTCCGTTTCCCATTTCTCTCTCTCTCTCTCTTTCTTGGTAACTCTGCTTTTCAAATAAACAAATCTTAAAGAGAAAAGTTTCACATACTCCAGTTGTTTCAAACATACTTAAAGTTTTCCAATAACTGAATTGATGATCAACTTTTAAATCAGTTGAGATTATAGTAAAGTAACTGAGTTCCTTGGTCACTCTGTCAGTCTCTTCAGTACTTAAGAGCTAAAGGCAGCTAGTGGATGGCATGCTGGCCAGCTCAGGATCTGAAGCTCTCACAGAAAGTTAAAAGATATCTGATCAATAGAAATGGGAAAGTGAATGGTCATTTTTTAAAAGCAGGACACACTGAGAAAATAGATAATAAGAATTCTTCGTCATGTGGAATTCCCTAACTGAAAGCTAGGAGATGGCCATTTTTACCCAACCTCACTGAAGGAGAGAATTCCTGCTGCTGGTTGCCCTGTCTCTTTCTTCTCCCCTTCACCTGTAGATCAGCGGGTACTAGAAAGCAACTCACCTTTCCCATCTCAAACTCCATACACGCCATGACAATAATCTGGGGGATGAAACAGACAGAAACGTCAACACCTATCAGGTCAGAAGAGCAGCTAGGAAATAGGTTCCGGGGTCAGAAAGGGTTAATCATCCTTCTTCTATTTGGATTTGCTTTTCAACCAAAAAAGAAATCCTGATAAGTGGTAGAGCGTTGCTCTTACTCTTCTTCTTTCTGAACTCACTTCCCCTTTCTCTATTCAAATCAGTACATTCTTGTCACCCAATGAGGCAGGCAACGTGTGAACTTTCATTTCCTTGAACAATAATGACATTGTAATTTTGACTAAAAGATGCCTGAAACCTGTAGCTCCAGTAGTCGATTGTAAAAAAATAAAATAAAAAAAAAATAAAAGCACCGGTTTTAATAGACAGGAAACCCCCATCACACCTGCTGACAGCTTCCCTCCTTGAGAACTCGAAAACAAAGTAGTAAGCGCCACTCTGCACTCACCAGCACGCTGTGTTCCCAAACCATCCTCCAGAAGTCCAGCAGGGTTGTAGGCAAGGGACCCTGGGTGGCAATGTAAGCCTTGGGTCCATAAACCCCCTACACAGGAAGGGAAATCACAGGAGATGCAATAAACCATAGCCTTCCCACAGGTCTTCTCCCAGTCACCTTTCCAAGCACCTACAGAGATACGGAAGGCTTTCTGTTTCCCTCCAGTGTACCTTAATGAAGCTGGCATTGATGTAGCTGGAATCCTCATCAGAGGTTATCAGGGATAGCTCGACTAGGCTATGATCATCTATAACACAAAAGAAACACGCGGTGTGATTTAGAGGGCTTGGTCAGGGCCCAACGGTGTGAACAGTGGGTGCCTCTGTTTGAAGACTGAGTGAGTGAGTGAGTGAGTGGATGGATGGATGGGTGAATACTCCTGCAGTCATAAGTAGCGCAAACGAATTTGCTCATGCTTAATCTTGCAGACCAGAGAATCAGTCTGTTCCGAGACTGGGAACAGCGAATGATAGGCAGAGAGAGCTAGGAATGATTGAATTTGGGAAAGGGGACAAGTTTATTAGGAGAAATGGAACTTACAGGGCAAAATATCCTTATATCTGTTTTTCTTGAGATTCGCGGGCCTCTCAGCCACAGTTGTGGGGAAGGTTTTGTCTGTCTTATGCTTGGTGGATTGCCTTTTCAGCTTCTGTAATAAAATTTCAAGAATAATCACTTTTAGAAAAAGGAGGTAAGAAGCTCTCCCTCAAGGGCTCTCCTGCTTCACGGCCGAACACTGCATGTCAATCCTGGGAGCCTTCGCGGGGGCTGCCGCTGTTCGGGGCGAAGCCCTAGAGCACATGGACGTTTGGAGAAGTGAAAAGATTCCACTGCCGCTGAGCCGCGGACAGCTGAAACTCAGAGGTGAAACAGACATATTTTAAAGACCAGAAGTCTTCTGTGAGCAAGCTATATACTCCACCCAATGGAAAAATATTAAAAGTTTGGTTCACTTCCTTTACAGCTGCTACTTAGTTCAATGGTCAGCGGTGAGTTATTCGGTTCCATTAAGTTTTTTGTTTGCTTTTGTTTTTTACTTTAGATGACTGTTTGCACCCCGACTCCCCAAGCAGATATGAGCGTAAGCTGAATAAAATCTTTCTATATCTAAAAAAGAAAAAAAAAGAAAGAAAAAGAAAAAAAAAACAAAAAAGAAGAAAAAAAGAAAAAATGAAAAGAAAAAAACAAAAAAGATAAAAAAACTAAAAACAACAACAACAACAAAACTTTCTGTATCTAGTAAATTTTCAAAGATTTCAGTTCCAAAGGGAGTCATTTTTTAAATGTAACCCAAACTTTAAGCCTGCTCCTAAATCTTTAAACAACATCGCACTCTGTTGCTTGGCAAGATTCCTCAAGATAGTGAAGCAACACTTTACACATATCCTCATTTTCCAGTACTATACTGTAGACCAAAACTTGGGGTCAGGGCAACTGATAGTTCCTCCTAGGCTTATTGTTAGCAATCCATCCTATCTCGGATTTTTTTTTTTTTTTTTTAAATCTCTCTTTCATTCAAAGACACTGCATCTACCAGATCTGACTTTGGTGAAGATTTACTCAATTTGCAAAAGATGAAAGGGAGGGACATCTGTGATAATCAGTAGAAACACTTGTTGACTTAAACTAAAGAAAATAACTCCCCTTATTTTCCCATGACTTTACAGTGAATTGGCCACATAATTAGCATTAATTACCTCCTGTGGCTAGATTTCTCGGCATCAACCACTCTTCATTCTCTTTGACTTCCTTCTTCTTGACATTTTTTTTCATTGTAGAATTATGTATCCAGCCAAACTAACTGTCGAAAGATTTCCTTCTCTTTCTTTCTTTCTCTCTCTCTCTCTTTCTCTCTTTCTCTCTTTCTTTCTTTCTCTCTTTCTTTCTTTCTTTCTTTCTTTCTTTCTTTTCCTTCCTTCCTTCCTTCCTTCCTTCCTTCCTTCCTTCCTTCTTTCTTTCTTTCTTTCTTTCTTTCTTTCTTTCTTTCTTTCTTTCTTTCTTTCTTTCTTTCTTTCTTTCTTTTCCTTCCTTCCTTCCTTCCTTCTTTCCTTCCTTCCTTCTTTCTTTCTCTCTCTCTCTTTTTTTCTCTCTCTCTCTCTCTCTTTCTTTCTCTCTATTTATTTATTTATTTGAAAGTCAGAAATACAGAGAGAGAGAGAGAGAGAGGTCTTCCATCCAATGGTTCACTCCCCAACTGGCCACAATGGCCAGAGCTGTGCTGATCCGAAGCCAGGAGCCAGGAGCTTCCTCCGGGTCTCGAGCGCAGGTGCAGGGGCCCAAGGACTCGGGCCATCTTCTATTGCTCTCCCAGGCCACAGCAGAGAGCTGATTGGAAGAGGAGCTGCCAGGACTAGAACTGGCACCCATATGGGATGCTGGTGCTTCAGGCCAGGGCGTTAACCCGCTGTGCCACAACGCTGGCCCCGAAAGATTTCTTTATTTATTTGAAAGTCAGTGTGACAGAGAAAGAAGGAGAGACAGAGGGAGAATCTCCCACGCACCGGTCCAGGAGCCACAAACTCCACTAGGTCTCCCCCATGGGTGGTAGGGGCCCAAGGACTTGGACTGGCAGCTGCTGCCTCTCAGATGCATGAGCAGGAAGCTGGATCAGAAGTGGAGCAGCTGGGTCTCGAACTGATGTTTGCATCACAAGTGGAGGTGTAACCAGCTGTGTCAGTCTGTAACTTCCACCCTGACATTTCCTCTTTGCCTGGCCCTTATCAGCCTAGCCACTTTGGTTCTCCTCTGACTTCTCCTTCTCACTTCCCACGCTTTCTTTATTTTATTTATTTATTTATTTATTTATTTATTTAATTTGACAGAGCTAGATAGATAGATAGAGAGAGAGAGACAGACAGACAGAGAGAAAGGTCTTCCTTCCGTTGGTTCACCCCCCTCACTTCCTATGCTTTCTTACTGACACTCTACCCTTTTCTGTCTTCTAATTGAGAGTACCCAAAGTTCCAAAGTTAAAGTCCCAGCTCTCTGCTCTTCTCTCACTATATATAAATTGCTCAGAGTTATCGTATCTCTTTTTGAAGACATACCAAGTACTTGTTGACTTATTTAACTAATTCAAAAATTCGATTTCCAGTCCCTATTGGAGACATTTCCAATTACTACTCAGCTCCAGCCCTGAATTCCTAACGCGGTCCTCGAAATTTCCACTGGAGTTTCCTAGAGCATCAGACTCGCTGCGTTTGAAACTATGCTCACTGCAGATACCTGAGTTCAGTTTCTTTCCCTTAAATCACGAACTGCTACGTGACTTCTTGAGTCATCATCACACGTTTCTCTCTCCATTCAGATCCACTGGGCATAATTACACGAGTATTTACTAAAACACTGATCTCCTCATCTTTCCCATACTCCAAACAACTTCAGTGAATCACTTTTGCTGCTGGAAAAAAAAAAATCCAAACTCTGCCGCCAGGTGTGTCAGTCTCTCCTTAGTTGGACCCCAGGCTAACTTTCCCATATTACTATTCGCCGATTATGGGACAGCTGAAGATAAAGAAATCTATCCGTAGCCGTTCACTTAAGGAGACTTAAGTGCTTGAAAAAAATGGGTGGGGAAGGAGAAAGATCCAATGATAATAACTTGGTGATTGAATCTTCAAGGAGAGGAAAAACATTGGGATCATAATATTTTTCTTGATGGCTTCTTGGCCTTTCGGCCAAGATCAAGTGTAGCATAACATGTTTGTTCGCTGAGAGTCATAACAGGAAGAATTGCCAAATATGTGGAATTTAATTAAACTGATACCTCCTAAATAATAAATGGGACATTACTTTACTATAGTAACTCCGGGTTTAGGAGTGTAAGCTTTTTACAATTAAGAATGCCAATGGAACTGACAGCCAATGCTTGCTTATTTGTTGGACCACGAGTACCAGCCTGTATTGTTCCAGTAACCCTTCTTTCTGTTTCTAGAATTTTATGAGACACAGGTGACCTCTTGTAAAGCAGGAATGTGAGAGATTAAGTAAATTCTTCAATCCTAGTCTCTTTCCATAGTTTGAATTCTTGCGATTTTCAGGACTGGATTTGGGGGAGGAGATGCTGAGCATACAGCATACAGCATCACACTGAGATGGCTTCAAGAGGACTCGCTGGACATGGTGCAGGCATGTGACAGCTGTGGAGTACTTCTGGGGAAGCGACACCAGGTTTTCGGCTCTCTCTGCTCTCAGGCACCTGCAGAATCATCACTCTCAAGTTGTCATTGATCCCAGGGATGCTGACAACATCTCAAGCCCCAGAACAGTTCCTTCTAGAAATCTCCAGAACCAAACCCAGTGTATACACCTTGTTATGCTGTTTTTATTTATTTCTTTTGCTTTGATGTTTTTCAGCGAGAATGCTATAGGCAAAGTCCTTTTTGTGAGGTATATTTCAATTAATTTAAAATGTCATAGACAAAGGTTATGTGGTGTTCCGAACTCACACTTGTTTGGCTGCCATCACTGCCACCCTCTGCAATGGGTAGAATGGATTCTTTCCCCAACTCCCTTCCTCTTCCTGGCATCATCTGGCTGGATGATGAAGGAAGACACTTTAAGCAAAATATTATACAGGAAATCTCACCGGAAATGTTAACCTGGAAAAGTGTGGAAGATTTTTCCCCGAAGATATCTTACTTTAAAGGCAGACCATGGTGCCGGCACTGTGGCGAAGCGGGTAAAGCCACCACCTGCAGTGCTGGCATCCCATATGGGCGCTGGTTCGAGTCCTGGCCGCTCCACTTCCAATCTGGCTCTCTGCTGTGGCCTGGGAAAGCAATAGAAGATGGCCCAAGTCTTTGGGCCCCTGTACCCATGCAGGAGACCCGGAAGAAGCTCCTGGCTCCTGGCTTTGGATCAGCACAGCTCTGGCCATTGTGGCCAATTGGGGAGTGAACCAGTGGATGGAAGACCTCTCTCTCTGCCTCTCCTTCTTTCTCTGTGTAACTCTGACTTTCAAATAAATAAATTAATCTTTCAAAAAAAAAAAAAAAAGGCAGACCACTGTGAGGGTCGCCTTCTTAATTCACCCCTCTCCTTGCCAGACCTCTGGTCCCTCACACACACACACACCCTAGCAGTGCACAAAACAGAGCAGAATTAAAGACCAAAGAGTGGGGGGGGGGGGGCCGCACTGGAAGAGGGGGAATCTGTGAGTGGGAAGCAAGAGAACAAAGGAGAAAGAAAGCTGGACCGACCCTGGGGTGGACTGAGGTGTGGGAAGAAAAGAGGTCAAAGGGTAAAAATACTTCTTGGCCAACCACGGCGGGGATGTGAGGGCCCTGGAAAAGGCGCCATCAAGAGAAATTCGGGCCGGCGCTGTGGCTCACTAGGCTAATCCTCTGCCTGCGGCGCTGGCACACCAGGTTCTAGTCCCAGTCGGGGCGCCGGATTCTCTCCCGGTTGCCCCTCTTCCAGGCCAGCTCTCTGCTGTGGCCCGGGAAGGCAGTGGAGGATGGCCCAAGTCCTTGGGCCCTGCACCCCATGGGAGACCAGGAGAAGTACCTGGCTCCTGCCTTCGGATCAGCGTGGTGCGCCGGCCGTGGCGGCCATTGGAGGGTGAACCAACAGCAAAGGAAGACCTTTCTCTCTGTCTCTCTCTCTCACTGTCCACTCTACCTGTCAAAAACAAACAAACAAACAAAAAAGTCCATGGGAACATGGAAGGAAAGGATAAGTCTGGGGCCAGCACCACCTGCAGCGCCCGCATCCCATATGGGCACTGGTTGAGTCTCAGCTGCTCCACTTCTGATCCAGCTCCCTGCTAATATGCCTGGGAAAGCAGCAGAGGGTGGACCCAGTGCTTGGGCCCCTGCCACCCACGTGGGAGACATGCAGGAAGCTCCTGGCTCCTGGCTTCCGTGTGGCTCAGACTTGGCTGTTGCTGCCATTTGGGGAATGAACCAGTGGATGAAAGACCTCTCTCTGTCTCTCTCTCTCTCTTTTTCCCCCTTCTCTCTCTAACTCTGCCTTTCAAGTAAAGAAACACTTTTTTTTTTTTTTTTTTCAGAAAAAAAGTGAAAGTAGGGACTGAAATCTGGGAGGGGAAGTACAAGGAGTGGGAGGCGTAGAGCACCTGCCTGGAAGTGACTGTGGTTTCATGATTCTCACCAGGCACCAGCATCCAGGCCAGCCATTGGCCATCGTGGATATTTGAGACTGGAACCAGTGGATGGAAGACCTCTCTCTCTCTCTCTCTCTCTCTCTCTTTGTAACTCTTTCAAATAAATAAATCAACCTTTAAAAAAAAAAAAAACAAAGATAAGTTTATGCTGGCACAAAAAATTTTAAATCCAGACATATCTTTTTTCCTAATATGTGTTTCCACAAATTTTTTTTTTTTTTTTTTTTTTGACAGGCAGAGTGGACAGTGAGAGAGAGAGACAGAGAGAAAGGTCTTCCTTTGCCATTGGTTCACCCTCCAATGGCCGCCGCGGTAGGCGCGCTGCGGCCAGCGCACCGCGCTGATCCGATGGCAGGAGCCAGGAGCCAGGTGCTTTTCCTGGTCTCCCATGGGGTGCAGGGCCCAAGCACCTGGGCCATCCTCCACTGCACTCCCTGGCCACAGCAGAGGGCTGGCCTGGAAGAGGGGCAACCGGGACAGAATCCGGCGCCCCGACCGGGACTAGAACCCGGTGTGCCGGCGCCGCTAGGCGGAGGATTAGCCTAGTGAGCCGCGGCGCCGGCCTGTTTCCACAAATTTTTTAAGAGCCCTCATACATTTTTTTTCTTAATGGGGAAAAGCAAGACTTGGCAAGTTTTTTAAATGTATATATTTTGTATGTTTTATTTAAAGATGTATTTGTTTATTTGAAAAGCAGAGCTAGAGAGAGGCAGAGGCAGAGGCAAAGACAGTGGATCTTCCATCCACTGGTTCACTCCCAAAATGGCTGCAACAGCTGGAGCTGGGCCGATCCCAAGCCAGGAGCCAGGAGCTTCTTCTGGGTCTCCCGTGAGGGTTCAGGGACCCAAGCACCTGGGCCATCTTTTACTGCTTTCCAAGGCCATAGCAGAGAGTTGAATCAGAAGTGGAGCAGGGGCCGGCGTTGTGGCACAGTGGGTTAATGCCCTGGTCTGAGGTGCTAGCATTCCATATGGGTGCCAGTTCAAGTCCCGGCTGCTCCTCTTCTGATCCAGCTCTCTGCTGTATCCTGGGAAAGGCACTGCCTTTCAAATAAATAAAATAAATCTTAAAAAAATAAAAAAGAAAGAAAAGAAGTGGAGCAGCCGGGACTTGAACCAGTACCCATATGAGATGCTGGCACTGCAGGTGGCAGCTAAATCAGCTACGCAACAGTGCCGGCCACATAAATTCTTTTAACTAGCAAATGAGTTAAGGCCATTGTGCAAAGAGAACAGAAAAGGAAAAGAAAGTGCTAAACCACAATATCTTTGCGAGGAAGGACTATGTTACTTTACAGAAGACATAATACGAATTTGCATTTTCGAGAGAGAAAAAGAAAACTTGGTCCTTCCATGGTGGATGGGAAAAAGAAATCAAAGTTGGGCTGTTGGAGTAGGCACTTAGCCTAAGGGTTGACATTTGCATCCCATATCGGAGGACCTGGGTTCGATTCCTGGCTCTGCTCCTGACTTCAGCTTCCTGCTAATGCAGACCCTGGGCTCCCAGTTCTGCCCCAGGTCAAGCCCTGGCCATTGCAGGCCTTTAGAGAGTGAACCAACACATCGGAACCCTCTCTCTCTTTCAAATTTATTTATTTGTTGTGTTTATTTGAGTGGCATATATATATATATATATATATAGAGAGAGAGAGAGAGAGATTGAGAATGTGATGTGGCATATTTATTCTGGCAGTGACAGCAAACAAAAAATGCACCTTAAAGTGCACACAAGATGCCTTTTGATGATTCACACCAAGGCACCACCATCTAGGCCAGCCATTGGCCTTTGGGTCATGGAATCAGTCCTCCAGCCTCAGGAACATCAAACCCTGGGAAAATATCTTAAGAGCTTAGGTAGGGGCCGGCGCCGCAGCTCACTAGGCTAATCCTCCGCCTTGTGGCGCCAGCATACCAGGTTCTAGTCCCAGTCAGGGTGCCGGATTCTGTCCCGGTTGCCCCTCTTCCAGGCCAGCTCTCTGCTGTGGCCCGGGGAGTGCAGTGGAGGATGGCCCAAGTACTTGGGCCCTGCACCCCATGGGAGACCAGGAGAAGCACCTGGCTCCTGCATTCAGATCAGCGCGGTGCGCCAGCCCCGGCGGCCATTGGAGGGTGAACCAACGGCAAAGGAAGACCTTTCTCTCTGTCTCTCTCTCTCACTGTCCACTCTGCCTGTCAAAAAAAAAAAAAAAAAAAAAAAAAGAGCTTAGGTAGGCTATGGACGTGACGAGGTAGAAAGCCCTCACATGGCTGTGTCCACCTTGCCCCAGCACACCATTTGGCCCTGTCTACCACCCCTCTGTTCCCCCAAATCTAGCCCTCTGGTGTCTCAGCTGAACCGTTAGGTGGGGCTGAGGGAGGGCAAGACTCTTTTCCATTGGAGGACATGAGTCAGTGAACAGTGAGATTCCACTTAATCATCTTCCTAAAACAAGGGCCTTAACATCAGGAGCTAGAAAAGCAAGGAAGTGATTAATCTAGAAGTCAGCATGGTGAATATCCCTGGGGAAGAACAGGACAGGGTGGAGCAGGAGTGGGGGATGGGGAAGGGATTTACCCTGGATTTCTGGGATCTGACAGTGTTCTTCTATGTAATTTTTATTTATTTCTTTATTTGAGAGGTAGAGTTACAAGCAGTGAGAGGGAGAGACAGAGAGAAAGGTCTTCCAACTACTGGTTCACTCCCCAAATGGCTGCAATGGCCAGAGCTGAGTCAATCCAAAGCCAGGAGCAAGGAGCTTCTTTAGCTTCCTCCCACATGGATGCAGGGGTCCAAGGACTTGGACCATCTTCTACTGCTATCCCAGGCCACAGCAGAGAGCTGGATTGGAAGAGGAGCAACCAGGACTTGAACTGCCACCCATATGGGATACTGGTGCTGCAGAAAGAGAATTAACCTAATGTGCTACAGCACCGGCCCCTGCAACTTTTTTTTTTTTTTTTTTTTTTTGCCTCAAAGCAAACTTACTGTTTAATTTTTTTTCCACAAACTTTTGCAGGCCCTTGACCTGAGTGCCAGCTGTGCTGATGGCTGTTTTGCAATTATACTCACATGATTTATGTGCTTTTCTAAAAGTGTGTTAGATCTCACAACTTTAAGTGGCTTAAAAAAAAAAAAAAAAAAAAAAAAAAAAAAACCACAAACAATAAAGAGTTTTTTAAGGGACCGGCACTGTGGCATAGCAGATAAAGCTGCTGCCTGCAGTGCTGGCATCCCAGTTCTGATCCAGCTCTCTGCTGTGGCCTGGGAAAGCAGTAGAAGATGGCCCACGTCCTTGGGCCCCTGCACACGCGTGGGAGACCCGGAAGAAGCTCCTGGCTCCTTGCTTCCTGTAGGCACAGCTCAGGCCGTTGCAGCCAATGGGAAGTGAACCAGTGGATGGAAGACCTCTCTCTGTCTCTGCCTCTCCTTTCTCTGTGTAACTCTGACTTTAAAGTAAATACATAAATTTTGAGAGAGAGAGAGAGAGTGAGAGAAAGAGAAAGAGAAAGATTTTTAAGTAGGGGAAAGAAGGACCAGACTTGTATTACTGAAAGATCATTGGGTGTGGAGCAGATAGCAGACCCCAGTGGGGCAAATCTGGAGGCAGGAAAATCTGTTAAGAGTTGGCTGCTAGAATCTGGTGAACGAGTACAATGACCAGAAGTAAGAAAAGGTAAACTGTTAGGGGTGCGATACACTACTACTAATAACACAACCCAAACAAGACAGGGCCCACTGTCTGTTTTTATGCCTTGGATGAATTTAGCCCAGGAATTCCGGTCCAAGGGCAGGCACCTGACATGGGCCAGGCCTGCCTCCTCCTTTCTTCTCTGGCCTCCTCCTTTCTTCTCTGGCAAATCTACCCAGAGGGTCTCGGCCCGCCTGGCCAGCGGCACTGAGAGCACATTTTTCATGAGGCCATGTTATTATCCAAGCTGAGCTGGCAGAGGGGTTTCCTACATGATGATGACACTCATGTATAAGTTCTAGTTGCTTGAGACATCACAGAGTGATTTTACTTCTGCTCCTTAGTCCTAGAATGGCAGCTCCATGAGGGCGAAGGTCTGTTCATCTTATTCTGTATCATCTTATACCGTATCCCCAATGCCTAGAATTGGACTTGGTACATAGTAGGTGCTCCAAAAATACAACTGAGCGATAAGCACATTTAACTGTTGCCATTACTGTTACTATTGATATTGATATTTAATCACCTGCAAGGATAGCTAAGACACATAGTATTCTCTTCATCCTGGAAGCCAGAAACCAGAAACTTCTAGGGAGATTAGAGAACATGCCAAATAGGGAATAATCTGTTTGGTGACAGAATTACGATTTAATTCCAGGTTTTACATTTCACTTCTCCTGAGTCTTCCACTTCTTCATAGCTGAAGAGTTCAGGTTTACATTTCTTATGCCTCTAAAACACCAGACGGAAGTATTCCAAAATACATGGGATATCAGGCACCCTGTGTTGCCTGACGTGCCAGAGTATGGGGTGAATGGGGCCTACCCGGCTGCCACTCAAAGTCTCCTGACCCGAAGCCATCTGTCTTCTCTCCATGTCCTCTGCTGTCTTATCCTCTCCACCCTGCCGGTTCCACCTCTCCAACCAGAAAAAGTTAGGGAAAGCCTGTTGCAAAACCACGTGCTCTGATATTACTATTATTATTATTATTATTATTTAGTAGGGAAAAGAAAAAAGGCAACGTGACAGTGGGTAGTTTCGATGCTCTTCAAAACCCTGTGTCATCCAAACAGAATCCCCTGGGGAGACTCAAAAAACGTGTTGTTCCTTGAAGTTCATCTCAGTCTGTCTCCTCTGAGTCTTAATTAGAATCAGCAAGTTGAAGCATACAGCACAAGGCAGGTCCTGGGGAATTCACAGAGTGCTGTAACAAGAGCATTTATACATCTACAGTTTTATATGTCTTCTGTAGGATTCTTGGTCAAACCGAACAGCTAACCAGAAAATATCAAAGCCAGTAGTTTTGAGAAAATCCCTAACACACACACACACACACACACACACACACACCACTCAGGAAAGTCAACCTTCTATTCTAAGTTTCCTTCGTCCCCTTTAGACCTGACCCTCTGTCCCATGCAGGCTGGTCTAGTGGAGTTGGAGAGACCTACTCCAGCAAAGAGTGTGTGCCGAGCCCCGAGAGCCGCACACACGGCACTCACCAGAAACTCATCGGCCAATTCCTCTTTGTGGATTTTCTTGCTTTGGGCCTCGTGCAGGAACTTCTGCAGAGCTTCTCTCTGGTCCATGCTGCAGAGCGAGAGAAACCGTCTCCGAGGGGCCTGGGGGAGGGCATGTCAGATGTGTGTCATGGCCGAGACCCCCTTCCCGGCACGCCGCCGCTGCTGCCGCCGAGCCGAGCGTGCTGCAGGCTGTGGTTTTACTGACTGCATCGCAAGCTCTGGAGGAAATTAGTACGCAACCGGCCTCTGTGGTCACAGAACCACGCCGACTTCGCACTCCCGGGGGCCCTAGCGCCTTCCTTCTCCACAAACGAACCCCGGGTGCCGTTCAAGTTTTTCACAAAACAGAAGCTGAGCGGAACGTCAAATGGGGGCTCTCATGAGGCCTCGGCGCCATCATCCTGGATGAAGCAACATTCACCCCTGGGCTTGCTTCCCGAAGGCAGAATGGCGGCTCTCATCCAGGAGGGCTGCCTCTCCCGGCTCTCCAGGGCTCGGTGACACCTTGCTTCCTCATGGCCGCGAAAAAACTCCAAGTTCGCTTGGGCGGGGAAGAGGAGACAGGCGCTGGGTGGAGTGGGGACTGCACCCCCAGGGTCTCTCATCACCGTGAGCAGTGGCCACGTGTTCATTAGAGAAGACGTTTCTATCCAGAACCTTTTCATCTGCCCTATGGAACTCAGATTCTCTTTTTGGATGAACCAAAGGCAGCTGGCAAACTGTAAAGGAAAAAAAGAGAGGACAGTCAGCCACAGCCACCTCCTGACAACAGTGTAGCCTTTAGGGCAGAAAACCTGAAGACACTTGCACTTTGCAGCCACTGTCTTGGAAAAGCTACAGTGGGCATG